>NW_012142745.1:5957089-5976661 GCF_000956105.1 Propithecus coquereli
GAAGCTTGTTATCCAATTTCATGTGAAAGAATAGTGATCAATCTTTTATGTTTTGGAAACGCTAATGTTAGAATGTGAAGATCATTTTGGGGGGGGGGATATGACCTCCCACAATAAGGGCCTTTGTTCTCTTAAATCTTTCACTCAATTTTTAAGAAAACAACTTTCCTTACTGGAAGGGTAAATGCCTGTTTATTGCACATCTGCTCCTGGGGTGAAGTTGTTTTGACCCATTAGTCTATAGACTTCAATTATGCCCCCATTGCATATTTAGTCCCATGACTCACCCTGACCTGCTGTTGTACCTAGAATTCCCAGATTCGAGCTTTCCTGTGATCCTTCAGGGAAGATCATCTCCCTTCACAGATGCTCACTGTCTTAGTTCATTTCATGTTGCTAGAGCAGAGTACCTGAGATTGGTAATTTTTAAAGAAAAGAGGTTTATTCGGCACACAGTTCTAGTAGCTGCAAAGTCCAAGATTGGGCGGCCCATCTAGTAAGGGTCTCATGCTTCTTCAACAAGCAGCGGAAAAGGTGGAAGGAAGCAGCGTGAACAAAAAGGCCAAACACGAGAAGGAACAATCCACTCTCCCAGTAACCAGTCCAGTCCCACTAGAGTGAGAGCTCACTCCCAAGCGATGGCATCAATCCAATAATGAGGGTTCTGCCCACATGACCAAAACACCTCCCACTAGGCCCCATCGCCCAACATTGCCACACTGGAAGTCAGATTTTGGCATGAGTTTGGGCAGGGACAAATCCCATCCAAACCATAGCACTCACCCATCTCTACCTATTCTTGACCACAGTTTCTTTCACTTGGATCACTCACCATTCCTGCATGTGATTTCCTTTTTTCTAGTAATCTAATCTAATCTAGTAATCGAAATTTTTAATGTACTGATAGTCCCCCTTTTCTCTTCAGGGTTGTGACTTTATACCTTTTATTATTATTATTTCTTTGAAATAAATGTAATGATGTGCGGATAGGAGAGATGAGTCTGTCTAATATGCTACCTTAAACTGGAAGATACCTACTTATTTTCAACGTGCTTGATGAATGATTTTAGCATGTGCAGCCTGTGTGCTTATTGAGTTCATATCACTAAACTTCGATTTCTTTATTTGTAACACGAGTGTAAGAAAACACGCCCTGTCTACTTCTTAGATGAGATCAAAGGAAATCATCATATATTTGCAAAAAAGCTTTACAAAGCACAAAATCTACACACTACCAGGGTTTCTTTTACTCGCTCTGTCTTCTCTCTTGTGAGATATGGTTATTTCATCTCACCACCTGGCCCATAAAGGAGATTTTTTAAAGAATATAGACTCCTTCCCTTTTAAACCTATTTTATGCTGCTAATAAATAGGACATAATATGATTTTTTAATTATCAAGCAAATTTATTCAAAATGGGATTACTTTTTGAATCATTTTCAAATGTGCTCTGTCTTTTTGTTATTTCAAAATGTCATGGGTCTTAGCAAAATATTATAATAGACAAAGCCATGCCAGGATTTTTTTCCCAATAAAAAAACCGACTAGCTGACCGGGCGCGGTGGCTCACGCCTATAATCCTAGCACTCTGGGAGGCCGACGCGGGCGGATTGTTTGAGCTCAGGAGTTCGAAACCAGTCTGAGCAAGAGCAAGACCCCGTCTCTACTAAAAATAGAAAGAAATTAATCTGACAACTAAAAATATATAGAAAAAATTAGCCGGGCATGGTGGCACATGCCTGTAGTCCCAGCTACTTGGGAGGCTGAGGCAGAAGGATTCCTTGAGCCTAGGAGTCTGAGGTTGCTGTGAGCCAGCCTGACACCATGGCACTCTAACCCGGGCAACAGAGTGAGACCCTGTCTCAAAAAAAACAACAACAACAAAAACAACAACAACAACAAAAAAACCTATTAGCTGATAAAAGGAGAATAAATGTACTTAGGAAACCTCTAATCAATATACTAATTGAAAAAGTAGTTCTTTTTCATTGTCGTCAGATCATAAGGATCATTGTAGCTCATTCATCAGCCTCTGAAGAAGAAGGAAATGTGAGATTGCTCATGCAACCTGACTTCTGGTGTTTTTCTTAGACGTAAGATTCCTATAATGCCTTCCCTTATGCATTCTAGCTGACCTATGGGCAGATTAAAAATTATTACCATAACTAGGTTTTTATTCTCTCTCCTTTGCTGCTGTGATTCAGTGCAGTTCACTTTTTGGTGATTAATAACTAGGTAAGGCCACTTGCCTGTGGACTTGCACAGGATTTCCTGCCTTGCCATCAAGCCATTAATCTGGAAACATCAGCAATAGGCATTAATCATTAATGTTAAGATATAGTGTTGTTATTGGGCAAGCGATTAGAAGGAGTGTAGAATGTGTCCATTGCCGGAAAACAGAGAATTCAATCTATTTCCAGGCCCCTAAAATTATGCTACCTGAAAGTCATTTCTGTATCATAGCCTGTTACTCTAGGGATAACAACATTAGGTACCATTATATGCTTTATATATCAATTCTCAATTCCACTTGTGAGGAAGGGAAACTTCCACAGAGTATTTTAGATCATAGATCACACACCTCAGGGATGGTGGTTATTTCCATAAGCTAACCCTATGTCCCCCAAGAAAGTCATAATTCTTGGTGATTTTTGACAGCTTTTGGTGGATTTCTTAAGCTATTAAAATTCATATAAGATTTTCCTAATTATATTTTCACTTGTGTTCATTAGTGTGGCAGAAGAGCCAAATACCAGGTATTTATAGAGTTTGGCATTCAAACTTACCTTTCTATTCCAAGAGAGCAGCAGATCTATCTGTGCTAATGTTTCTCAAGCTTTCTTGATTATAGGAATCATTCAAGGTATGCATTAGTTGGATACCCCAAAACTCAATTGCTTAACACAGCGATCTGTTTTTGCCTACAGATCTGTGGGCTGACTGTGTGGTCCTGCCAACCGAGTCGTTCTGCCAGCCAGTTTGTCTTGGATGATCTTAGCTGGGCTCAGCTGTGGGTCTGCAGACAGCTCTCAGGTGCATTTGGAGGGTCTCACTCATATGTCCGATGGTTGACTGGCAGTCAACTGGGGTGACAGGGGTGGCAGGGGCCACATGTCTCTAACAATTCATCAGACTAAATTGGGCTTGCTCACGTGGTGCTAGGAAACCAGAGCACAAAGAGAAGCAACCAAGGCCTCTGGAGATTTAGGCTCAGAATTGGCCCATTGCTACTTCTGCTACACTCTATGAGTCAAAGCAAGTCACAAGACCAGCCCAGATTCAAGGGTGGGGAGATGGACTTCGCATCCTCAGGAAAGTGGCTGCGATGACACATTGCAAGCAGCATGGACACAGGGAAGGAGAATCCTAGCCATTTTTGCAAAGCATCCATCTCAGGGTACATGTTTAAAACTACAGATTCCTAGGCTCTACTGCAGAGATCAGTGCCTCTCCTCAGACCAAACAAGCCTGTCAACTCTGTTCATGCAGTGAGTTCACAGAGTTCACCCCATGCAGTGTTCTCAGAAAACCCAGGGAACTTCCTAGTCTACTCCATCTTACCTACAACCTCCTTCCTCTCTGAGATTGACGAGATAGGTGAAGACCTTTCACAACCACATTTTCTGCAAAATCAGGTAAAGTAGGCTGAACTTTTTAGTCAGTTCTCCTTTGGAAACACGGGGCAATAACATGTTCCAGGGATGGATTGTAGCTTATGGTGTTTGTATGCCAATGTTACCGGCCATTGGCCAAATTTAGCCCTCAAAATACTAGCCCTATAACAAAGCATCATGAAATTCATTTCCTCAACAAACACTTATTGTTTATTTATTACGTACCAGACCCTGTAAACATAAGGATATTGCACACAGCCTTGTGCTTAAATATTGGCTTTACTAGAGGAAAGAAAAGGACTTTATTGCCAGGAAACTTTCTAAGAATGACTTGGAATTAGTAATATTAAGCAGAGCTTATATTTTTTACGTGTACATTTTCTCTAAACATTGACAAAAGCCTTTGTCACTTTTTTCTATAGATTTTTTTCTATAGAATTATAAGAATAGGAGAATTTAATATTCAGATTCAAAATTAGCACCCTTAATTTTTGTATTCTCGTATTTTCTTTCTTTATTGAGGTATCTCGGTTACTTGAAATTTAGTAGAATAAGGAGTGGGATAGGTCATAAAAATTATCTGAATTCACAGTGTGACTCAGGCTGAAGAAAAAAATTTATTTCTTGTCAAAAAAGTTGGTATAGATTAGACCATTTAAATGTTTAGAGTTAACGACCCATATCAATGGGTCCCTCATGTATTTACTGGTCTGTAATAATGGCTCTTAAATAATGAGTCCTTTCCTCCCTTTAGAAAAATTTTATTGAATGCCTATTAAATGCTAAACACTTGGGATCTATCAGTGAACAAAACACAAATCCCTGCTTTGGGGGAGCTTAATTCTTAGCATATTGAAATTCAAAGGATTCCCTAATTTTTAAGGGATTTCAGTGTTGGTGACTTATTCATCACGGGCTACTATATAACAAAATATTATAGGCTGGGTGCCTTAAACAATAGACATGTATTCTTCACAGTTATGGAGGTTGGCCGGTCCAAGATCAAGGTGCTGGCAGATTTGGTTCCTGGTGAGGGCTCTCTCTTTGGGTTGCAAACGGCTACCTTCTTTCTATAACCTCACATGGCAGAGAGGAAGATCTAGTGTGACCTCCTATCCTTATAAGGGCACTAATCCCACCATGGACGTTCTACTCTTGAAACTAATTACCTCCCAAAGGCCCCACCTCCTAATACCATCACACTGGGGATTAAGACTTCAGCATATGAATCTTTCTGGGAATGGAACACAAATATTCAGTCCATAACAGTGACAGTACCTTGTATTGAAAGGAAAAAATGAAAAATTAGAGGGAAGGTGAAGCGAATACCTACTATGGGAGTATTCCCTTTGTAAATTTTCCCCAGAAGGTTTTGATTTCTGAAGACATCAATTGCACCTCCTCTGAAAAGTAATCCATTTAAGTGATGACGTCCTGGAAAATAACGATAGAAATACTTTTTAAGGAGACTGGGGATCTGGCGGTGTCTGGGGAGGAGCATGGGAATGTGGGTACTCAGGATTCCCAGAAAGGCCCGGTCTGGAGCCCAGCAAGGAGGTGGTTATGGGAGGCAGCCGTCCTCCAGCTGCAGGGCGCTCAGGCAGGGCCCACAGGAAGCAGAGGGCGTGGCTGGCTAGGGCTGAAGGAAAATTCCAGAGCTGAGAGGCAGTGCCTTGGGGACGCCACAGTGTCTTCAGCCTGGGCTTCATTACACAAACAATAACAAAAAACTTCAGAAAACAACAAAAAAGAATCACTCCTAAAGTGGGGATATTCAGGAATGAAATAAAATAAATAACATGTAAGTAGTTTATTTTGTTAGAGAGAAAAAAGGAAGCTTTTAGCCTTCAGGCCTTATTCATAAAAGAGCTGTCAGAAGAGAGAAGATATCTCAGAGGAAGCAGGAAGGATGTGATGAACCCCAGGGAAGGCCATTTGGGGGAAATCCAAGTTGGGATGAAGCTGCGGCTGTGGCCGTTCCTGGCCTGAATGGTCGCCAGGAACCTGAGCAGAGAAAGAAGGCTCCGAGACGGATCTGAGAAGCTGGGACTTACTGTGTGGTTTGGGCCAGAGCACAGCTGGAGTCCAAAGAGCCGGTGAGGTTCAGGAGCTCTCAGTCTTCCCGAGGGTCCCATCATCCGTCTCCTCTCCACACCCTCTGCAGCCACCTCCCGCTGGAACAAACCATGGCTCATTCCCGCCAAATGGCTGCCAATGTCTGGAGCCTGGTTTTTCTGTTTCTCTAGGACCCGCAGAGGTTGACCAGATGAGCGCGTATTTAATCTGATCAATAGGATACATACAAATCTATCATGGCTTATATAGTACATTATAAAAATAAAATTCATTATCTGTAGTATAATATCCACCTATATGTGCAAGGTACATATGGTGAGAAAAACTTGTGAAGCTAGAACATAAGCAAGTAACCCACCAGAAGAGGGACTGCACAATTGGAAATGCTCTAAAGAGAGTGTGCATTTGGCCAGTCTCAAAGGCAGGGTAGATTAGAAATTAGCTACGGGATCTGGAGTTAACCCTCTTTGGTTTTCCTCAGATCTCTGTCGCTCACTAGTTGGTATGACCACCAGCAAATCACTGAACTTCTCTTGCTTCAATTTCCCTTTTGTGATTTGTGGATATGGCTAGGACATACCTCATGGAGTTATTTGAGGGTTAGATGAGTTCATAGATGAAAAGAGCTCAGCCATGTCTGGCCCATCCTAAGCACTCAATAAATGATGGCTGTTACTCCCCACTTTGAACTAGTCGTCAAAACTGTCAGAGCAGTTTGTCACTAATTTAAATGCTTTCAAAGAGGAGGCATGAAATCAAGATGAGGTTAAGTCAGTGAGGACCAACGGGGTTCGTGTGCGTTGGAGGGTGCTTGTCCAGCGGGAACAGACAACGCCTGCTCAGATCGGGCCCCATCTTGTCTATGTTGCCAGATCTGATTTGTCAAGACAAGATGGATACCAGGATTGTTATATGAAACCTCCCAGTTTTTAAATACTGGAAACTATCTTAAAATTTTTTAAAAAACTCTGTGCAGGTCCAACCAAATGTCCCAGTGGCCTGTGGTCCCAGACGTTTGAGCTGGAGGCGTGTTTGAAGAGATCTCCATGGAGAAGCACCAAGCAGGCCTTGCCATTGGGGAAGGGTTTTGTTGTTTGTAGTTTAATGTTAAAACCAAACCCAATGCAAATGACGTCTCTTTTTTGTTCTCTCTGGTGTAACAGCTGGGTTGATCCCTCCATCTGGTCATCATATAGCTTTCAAAATGAAACCTGAATGACTGCAATTGGTGTTTATCTTCTCTTTAAACTGGGCTGATTTTCACCAGGTCACCCTGATAAATGTTCCCTTTTGCTAACTAGAACACAGCTCAGCACGTTCCATCAACTGCTGCTCTGCCCGAGGCCTTGCTTAAGACCCCAAGTTGGGTACAAAGAGGAAACAGATACATGATTGACCCAGAAGAACCTCCACACAAAGGAATTAAAAGGTGGATAAAATTCAGATGTTTGAGATCTGAATCAGGCCCAACCTCATGTGACACTGAACACTCATAAAACTTCCTTACTGAAGTTTTGGTTTTTTGTTTAGACAAACTTCCTTAAGTATGGCCTTTGTCCCAGTACTTATTTATGATACTGACTCTTAACTTTTGAGATTTTGCAGATGGATGGTATGGCATAGGGAAGTGATAAGTCTAAATAAAAGAAGCACTGTTATATGTTCAATGTATATAGTAAAACGCATCCTACATTTGAGAATTTAGTATCTTAGTTGTTCCCTGGCTAGGTGCCAGCTTTTGTTAGCTGTGTGAACCTATTCAAGTTATTACTGTAGCTTGCAGTGAAGTGAATCAGTATTAAAACCACAGAGATTTCCGCAGCAAGTCAGGGGCTTATCTAATAGCCTCAACCTCACTCTCCTCATTTTCTTCAAACTACTTGTACCTGCTGGTTCACGAAACTGTTATGTGCTGCCCTTCTTGCAGCCTGCTTCTGAGGAATGTGTCTTGGGAGGTTCAATCTGCAGTGTCTCCGTGCCTACTGCCAGGGACTGTGTCACGCTGGCCACAACAGCCTGGCCTGGACGTCTGGTCTGCATTGGAACAGAAAGGAACCGTAAGGAAAATCAACAACAAGGCAGTTTGGTTTGAGGCTGCCTGAGAGTAGAGTTTCTTAGTCAAAGGTGTCATATTGGCCCAAACATCTTCTCTCCTGGGGACAATGAATGAGAAATTCACCAGGGAGAGAAAGAGGGAGCAAGAAGTGTGCATGTTCTGGGGGACTAGGTGGCCAAACTGCTTGGAAGATAGTCAGTGCTCAATATGTCGGAGTGAATTGAGCTACGACTTCTCAGAGGAGGGTGTTTTGTTTATTCATCATTCATTCATTCATCGAAATAGCTTGAGCAGGTGAGTGTCCATCGATATCCTAGGTGCTATGAAGGACACATTTGGGCTCATTCTCAAAAGAATTGAAGTGGACCTGGGCAGTGAGATAGAAATGTCAAGTTCAATTTAGGAATGAAGTAACAGGAAACGAGTTGTGATTTCCCAGCTTTCCCAGAACCATCCTCCTTTTGGGTTTTTCAAATAATCGGAGGGTTTTTCTTTTTAGTATAAAACTTTTTTGAGACCTCCTTATTTAAAATCATAACCCGACCTGCCCTACTTCTCCTCTCCCACTTCTCTGACCTGCCTTCCCCTGCCCTACACCTCTTTCATCATTCGTAGCACCTTCTAATATGCATGTTACTTACTTCTTTGCTGTGCTCACTGCTTACTGCCTATCTCTGCAAAAACAGCTCCACAGGGACAGCGAATCTTGTCTGCTTTGTTTACTGATGTGTTCCAAGTACCTAGAGCAGTGCCTAGGATGTGGCGGCTGTTCAGTAAAGATTTGGTGGATTTGAATGAATGAAACCTTAAAAATCATGGGTGAAAATATTTCCAAAGTTTTTCTTATTATACTTCCTGTTTAACTACAATATACTGGACAGAATGTAAACTTTTGGTGGGTTGTCATATTGGACCACTCTTATCTTGCCTAGTTTTTATACTGCCCTTGGGGCCCTCTGAGGAGGGCAGGACTATCTTCTCCCACTCTGGGCTGAAGGACTCCAGGAAGATGTACTGTTTGAGTTCCGGTGTCAGCTTTTACTTTGACATCGCTGACCAGAGGGCCTTTCACCACTGGGAGAACTTCTTCCTGCTTCTAATTCTTGGCCTATTCAGTGGCGAATCTGGGAAATTCAGAGAAGGCAACTTGCTGAATTTGTGTTGGAGACAAGATCAAATAAGGAAGAATTAATTTTAAGAGCTTATTTTCTCATTTCTAATCATCTTGGCAATCTTTTAAGCTATATCTCATATTGCCCATTTATGGGTGAAGAATTGAGGCACACAGAGCAGCCCCTTACCAATATTTGCTCAAGTTCACGTGGTTGACCAGTGGAAGGGATGGGACTTTGAGGTCTGCCTAGCGTCAGAGTTAGGACTCTTTTCTTGCCATATTTCTTCTATGAGGATCTGGAAATGTATTCCTTCGACTAATTTGTATAAAATTCCATCCATGAGGCTTACACTGTGGCTCCCGGCTGCTCATGGGACATTTAATACTTTCTGCTTCTCATTTTTCTTTTCTTTTCAACCTTCCTTATAAAGTTGAGATTTTGAGTGCGTTCTAGTCAGAGATGCTTACAGGAGAAGCCAGTAAGGGGTACACTTGTTTCCAGAAGGCACTGAGGGTCCCTTTCGAAAGTCAAATATGGATTTTCAGATTAATGGTTGAGTTCAGAGCAGCATGACACAGCAATTTGAAAGCTATTTGGACAAATGGATCCCTTCGACACGGGGCAGCTGCCTACGATTACTCTAGTGACAATGACTTTGAGTAGAAATCGATAGAGACCGGCCCCTTCATGTTTTTCCAGATTGGAAAGCAACCCTCTCTCCTAAGAGGAGTGGTTATGTATCTGTTTCTGGCATCACTTTAGATGTTTAAGAGGAAAAGAAAATTAATTATAAAGCGCCCTGCACAGTGAGTAACAAAAATGAAAGAGAAAATGACTTAATGAGATCAGGGTAGCAATAACACCATTTTTATTATCAAAAAAATATAAACAAATGTTTCCCAAGTTTCCTTTGGAGGAGGCTCTTCACATAAAACTGGTCCCAGCTTGACTTCTCCTCGGACTGAGATCTATTCTCCATGGAAACCCCTCCCTCGGCCCCCAGGGGTCTACCAGTGACAAATAGCCCTAAGGCTTCAGAGCAAACACGCTTTGGGCTGGGAAGACAAACAAACTTTCATTGATGCTGAGCCCAGGGTTCAGGTTTCCTCTTGCTACTTCTAGAATAGGATTTTGCTCTTAATAATTATTCCTGGCTTCTGACCAGACTAAAGCATTCAAGTGCTGCTTTTTCTATGGCCAGAACTATCTTCCCATGAGTCCTACTCTCTTCTTTCTTCTTCACTTCTTCTTTCCTGATGTTGCTCTTATTTTTTAGATAATTTGGCCTCAGACTTGTGGTCTCTACTTCTAAGGTGCTGTTTTCTTACCGACATCCTCCTGGCCATCCTTGGGTAGCAGGTGGTCCTTTGAGATTAACTTAAGCAGTTTCCTTTCTCCTGGAGCAGCGGGAAGAGAGGATGCAACATCAGGCTCGTCGGGCAGATTCAATGGCTTTCACAAGTTCCTTGGCCAACAGCATAAAGACACAGTTCTCAGAACACCAGTGTCTCTGTCATTTATTTATTAAATCCCTCATTCAGTCATGCCTTCATATCCCAACAAACACGTTTCGTGCCTCTATTTGTCAGGGTTTAGAGATACATAACGGCAGGACGTCCTCTCCTATTTGGGATGTTTCCTCCCCTCTTCATTTAGTTAACTTCTATTCACACTTTACCTTTCAGCCCAGTTATCACGTCCTCAAAGAATCCTTCCCCAGCCTGCAATTTCATGCACTGCTATAATCCATTTGTTTTACTTAATTGTAATTAACAGAGCCAATGCTTTTTTAAGTGTGATAATTTGATTGTTGAGTTTCTCCACTAGACTGTAAACTGGATATTCATTTCGTTCCCCTTGAAGATTCAGCATTAACAGGCACTCAGTAAATAATTGTGTAACATATGTTGAGTAGGGACACAAGTCAGAAGATGATTACAATATTCATTCAATGTGTCGGTGGCATTAATCCTGGGGTTCATCTAATGCAAATTGAGTTGTGGGGTACAGAGGACAAAGGGAAAACTTCTGGAAAGGATATGTAAACTGAGTCCTAGAGTGTGAGGAGGTGGCCCAACAAAGAACAAAGGAGTGGGAGCTTATGGTGACAGCATTCTAGGTTGGGGTGACACCATCTGCCAAGCCTTGGAAATGGGGGACAATGAGGCTGGCCTGTTGGGTTAAGGCAAAGAGCTCAGTGAGCCTGAGGTACAAGGTGTCAGTGGGGAGTGGAGATACGACAGTTGAGACTAGACGTGCAGATTGAGGGTACATCGTGGAAGCCTTGCATGCCATGCTAAACATTTCGATCTTATCCTGCAAGTGATGGGGACATACTGAAGCATTTTAGGCAGCGTAGAGGCATGAGTAGACATGCTCTATGCTCTGGTGGGTGCACACATCCCAACTTGCACCACAGGCTACTGGAGAAAGGTCAGGAAACTCCCCACACTTGCTGGTTCTGGAAGCAAGTTGCCAGAGTGGAAGTCCTAGAAGGGTTGGAAGAGCTGTCGCCTTCCACACCCTGCAGAGGTGGAGGAAGAAATCCGGGTAAGACTAATAAAGGCAAGTATTTATTTCTATTTCAAAAGACAGGAAATTGAAGCTCACCTTTCATTTTCTGGGGGAAAAAAGGGTATTCTTGGTGTCTGGATGGCACGTAGGAGACAGGAGCCCCATGAGGCAGCCGTTACCCCTCCTCTCCTCCTTGGCGTGAGGTTGGGTGATTGTGCTGCGTTTCTTGTAACGGTCAGTGGGACCAGCCACTTTTCAATCCTTACCCCAATGCTTGGTGTTTCGGGAAACTGCACAAAAACGACATTGTAAGAAAATGATGCATGAGAGAAAGGAAATACATTGTATCGTACCATGGAATGGGTTTGTGACTCAATCATCATGATTTAATTAGGACCCCCTTGAAGTTTCCCCTTCTGGGATTCTGAGTGCTGCTTCTCATTCTTTGGAAGCAATTCTTTCCCTTTTACTTACCGACTTGTAATGCTACTGCTGGCCAAGCGGCCTTTTCCTCTTAGCCAGGGATTACCTCAAATCCCTTCTTCTACGCAGCGACTGCTGCCCAGTAAACCTAACCCTGTCCTGACTCACCAGCCTCTCCCATCTCTCCTCAGCGCCTGTGCCAGCTCCGCGGGAAGACAGCCCGACCCGTGAAATCCTTGCTCCAAACTCATTTAATTCTTAGCATTCCCAAATGCCTCACCGGCCTCAGCTCACGGAATGGCAGCACCTCTCAGGAGCGACACCGAGGAATGTGCTTCCGGCGTCTGGACACGATGCCAGCTCTCTGCGTGGGACTTGCTAAACAGCAGGCAACGTGTGGCCAGTGCTAGGTGAAATTGTGAAATAAATGACCTTTGGTTTTTCCTCACATCTTAATTTGTCACCAGATTCTCTTCCCTGTTCATTTAAGTTTCATTCCTCATCAATCATAACAACCTTGCCCTGGGGGGGAAAAGACTGGATTTAAAAATCATAAGACCTGGGTTCAACTCCCAAATATTGGGCAAGTTCTTTCCTGGACTTTTCCCTCATTCATGCGAACAGGATCCCGACACCTACCAGCCACGTTGGCTATGAGAATCAAATTTTTGGTACATTTATAGGTGCTTTGCAAACTATAATAGTGCCGTGTAAATGTGAAGGATATTATTAATGGTGATTCCTAAATCCTGGAACCTACTGGGCTCCTTCCTAAGTCACTAATGAGGCACCCAACCTGAACATAATTCCTCTAGGTCCTGTGTGTTTGCCTCTATTCTCCCAAAATGGTCCTATTTCTTCCCTGGGCTCTTATTTTCTCCCTTCAGTATTCCACCTAGACATTCAGATAAACGTATGTACATTATTGAAGTAGTAAAAAAAAAAAAGGAAGATAGCTGTGGTGTGGTATACTTCTGTGTAATACGATAAACTTGTGTACATTATGAGCAAATTTATATATGTTAATGACCTTGTGGAAGAAAGTCTACCGTGGTAGGCTGCGCAAAAGTAAAGATCACACGTTCATATTCCTCCCCTCCCTCTCATTTGCTTTGTGATCTAGGCCAGCATTTCTGAAGTTGTTATGCAGGAACAGAAAGAAGAAAGTGTGGAAACCCTGGGCTAAACAAAGTTAGATAAGTTTCTTTACAGCAGGATAATGTGCACTGGGAATATTCAAGAAGGGGATTTGTGTGTCTTTTTTCGAACTTGAGGGACCATAGAAGACTTTTAATGAAGTGTCTGGATGACTAATGTATTATGGAGTGCATCTGGGGAAAGTCTGCTTTTAGCAAATTCAGAAAAGTGGGATAATGATAGTTGGCCCCAGAGTATTTGCAGGATTAAATGAAGTAACACGTTCAGGTGGAAGCAAGAGTTACCAGGATTTAAGGCTTAAACGGCAACGTCTCAGTGGCTCTCGTCTGAGATGTTTATTGGTGATGCCCAGGAAATGCCATGGTGCCAACAAGTGGGCAGTGTGCTCTCAGATGAACTCTAGGCAGGCAGGAGCTCCCCTCCACCTCTCTACAAGGAAGCTTACCAACCCCTCCTGTCATCCAGCACCCCAAGAAGGCCTTCCCCCGACTTTCTGTGATCATATTAAGGACGGAAGGAGGGCCTAAAAGCCAAAAGCAGCAAGGAACTCAAGAAAAGATACAGATGGAACCCATACAGAGGCCTTAGCCGTCCTAAGTTAAATACC
This sequence comes from Propithecus coquereli, assembly GCF_000956105.1. Classification (NCBI taxonomy): domain Eukaryota; kingdom Metazoa; phylum Chordata; class Mammalia; order Primates; family Indriidae; genus Propithecus; species Propithecus coquereli. The sequence goes on from NW_012142745.1 coordinate 5,970,653, forward strand.
AGCTTTTTAGTAAAAAACATAAAGAAAGAAAAAAGAAAAGAAATAAAAACCAATGCAAGACCCATTGTTTACCCTTCATAGTTTCTTATATATGACTATGTTTAAGACACTGGAATTTATCCTCATCAGGGGTGTGGGTTCAGTCATTTTCAATCTTCATAATGGTTTTCATCTTCATCATAAATCCCCAAATTAAAGACCCCGTCGGTGTGTTCACAAGTGCCTGTCTGCTGTGGGTGGACCTGACTTGCTGTGTTGGAGCTAGGTTTTGGCATCCACATGGAGCAAGAACAGGATGGCAGTGCCCTTAACATCAGTCACAAAAGGTACATGCCAGATGGTACATACCAGATGCTCAATGCATCATCTCATTCATTTGTTTGTTCCACTTTCACTGATTCCACAGTATCACGAGGACCTGCTCACTGACAGGCCCTGCGATGAGTGCTGGGAACTCAAGATGCACAGGACAGACAAGGTCCCGACTCTCATGGAGCTGTGCTCCAGTGATAGGAAATATTTGCATGTCTAATCTGGAGTGAGGGATGGAAGGAAAATCCTCATCACACCCACACGGCGTATATCAGTTAGTATTGCAACCTTCTAAAGGGATAGCATCCATCCTCTGGTCCAAAAGAGTGATCAGTGTAGGATTTACAGGCAGCCCTGTGTCAGCAGATGGTGGTGCCAGGTCAGGCTTCTGAAGAAGGTGTCTGGAAAGGTGGGTCCTTCTGGAGCCCTCAGCTCTCTTGTTGAAAAGTGCCTATTTTGCCAGTAAATGGCCTGGGTGCTACAAAAGATAACATTTATTTTTAGTTCTCTAGATCAGGGTCTTTCTTCTAGAAGACAAGGCCCCTCTCTCATGATTCTAGGTGGAAGCTTGATCCAGATATACCCAGAGGATCGACCGCCCCAGGCAAGTGTGCAAATGGGGCTGCAAGTCAGGTTCCCACCCAGGAATGCTCCTGGCACCCAGTCTTTTCCCCGGTTTCCTTCCCATCCCCTGGTATTAAGCACAAGAGGTGTTTAAAGTGTGATGGTTCTAAAGAATCTACAGATGACTCTTGTGTGACCAAAAAGCCTAATTTCCCATTTGGTGCTATGATCTTTCTTTTGTTGCCAAGTCATCCTGATTGCACGAAAAACAGATTCAAATTTTTCGTCAATTGTAATGCTGATTTGGAAGAGGGCTATTATAGATGGATGAAGCATGAGGCGCCCGACAGCCATCTACAAGTTCAAACATCACAGAAGAAAAATGGCTTTAACTTTCCTGGGTGGGAGGGTGAAGCAGATATAAAAGACAGAGAAAGAAAAAGAATGGTTGCAATAAGAGGTACCTTGAAAAATGATGGATACTTCCCATGTACTTGATCTTTACAGGATTCAGTGACAAGCACAGAGAGATTTAATACAATTGTGAAAACTTAAGGAACCTGGGAAAATAATAAGAGATGGGTCATAGTGCACAGGATACTTTTCAGTCTGAATGGTTTTCTGTCCTTGCACCATTTTAATATTATTGGCATGTTATTGTTAGTTTTATTTTTGTGAATAAGTGAAATATTTAACCAGCACAAATGGCTTTGAAATTGTTCTGTCTAGTCCTGATGACTCTTCCTAGTTTTTCATTCATTCATTCATTCATTCCCGAGATAGGGGATTGCCTTCTGCATCCAGGGCACCGAGAATTCAAGGGTTTCAGAGTCTGCCTTCAGAGAGTAGTAGAGGAAATAACACATCACTCTAGTACCCAGTGGAATCTAAAGCATACAGGGGGGAAAAATGATTGGAATGTAGAGGAGAGAGAAACCAGTTTATCCCACCTGTGGTCTCAGCCAGTGTAGCACTTAAGAACATGGCTCTGAATCAGACTGGTGGGCCCAGTTCTCAGTCACCATGGCTGGGGCACCTTGGGCAGAATATTTACCCTCTGTAAGTCTCAGCTTTCCCTTATGCAAAATGGGGGAAATAATAATAATATCAATATAATAATAATGGTATCTATTTGTAGTATTAAGGACTGAATAAGGCAGTAGAATACAGCACCTAGCAGAGAGTAAATAGTAAACAGAACATAGTAAATGCTAAATAAAATGGATTGTGTCTTCTATAACTTACCCTTCTTCCTGACATCCCTGTCTGGATTGATGGCTTCCTGCCCTTCTCTCCTTGGTCATGAGGCTTAAACCTCAGGAATTTCCCTCTTCCTTCTTGTTGTGCTCTGCATCCAGCCACCAGCCTGCCTCCCCCATTGATGTCCACGCTGCCACCTGAATTTTGGCCCTCTTTTAGCTGCCAATTAACATTTTGGTTTTAGTTTGTTTTTTAAATAAATTTTATTGTGAATACTTGAGGTTTACAGCATGATACTAATGGGATACATAAAGATAGTAAAATGGTTACTATAGTGAAGCAAATTAACCTACCTATCATTGCACATAACTACTGTTTTGGTGTGACAAGAGCAGCTAAAATCTATTTATTTGACAACAACATCCCTAATACAATAGAATTTTATTAACTCTAGTCCTCACGTCATACATTAGATCTCCAGACTTGTTCATCCTCCATATCTGCTACTTTGTATCCTTTGACCTGCATCTCCCCGTTTCCTACCCACACCCTCACCTCTGTTAACTACTGTCTTATTCTTTACCAGTTAATGTTTTAGAGTAGTAGTCCCCAACTTTTTTGGTACCAGCGACCAGTTTCATGGAAGATAATTTTTCCAAGGACCGGGAGTGGGGGATAGTTTCGGGATGATTCAAGTGCATTTCATTTATTGTGCAGATAAACGTCTCTGCTAATGATAATCTGTATTTGCAGCTGCTCCCCAGCACTCTCGTCATGGCCTCAGCTCCACCTCAGATCATTAGGCACTAGATTCTCATGAGGAGTACCACAGTCTACATCCATCGCATGCACAGTTTACAGTGGGGTTCATGCTCCTATGAGAACCTAATGCCACCACTGATCTGACAGGAGGCAAAGTTCAGGCAGTGATGCGAGTGATGGGGAGCAGCTGTAAATACAGATAAAGCTTCTGCTCACTGGCCCGCTGCTCACTGCTGCTGCATGGCCTAGTTCCTAACAGGCCATGGACTGGTACCAGTTCATGGCCCAGGGTTTGGGGACTGCTGTTTTAGAGGGTTTACCCTGCAGCTGTATTCTTTTATTAACCTATCATGACACCTGTATGAGATAGGTACTATTGTTTCCATGTCTTTTTGTAGAAGGGAACCTGTCTTAGTCTTTGCAGGCTGCTGGAACAAAATACCATAGACTGGGTATCTTATAAGCAGCAGAAATTTAGTTCTCACAGTTCTGGAGGCTGGAAGTTTTAGGTCAGGGTGACAGTGTGGTTGGATTCTGGTGTGGGCTCTTTTCCAGGCTGCAGACTGCTGACCTAGTACCCTCCCATGGCAGAGAGCAGAGAAGGAGCTAGCTCAGTGGCCTCTTATAAAGTCACTAATTCCATTCTTGAGGGCTCCACCCTCATGGCCTAGTTACCTCCTGAAGGCCCCACCTCCAAATACCATCACACTGGGATTAGGGTTTCAACATAAAAATTTTAGAAGGAACATATTCAGTCCATAGCAGAAACTAAGTCTTACAGAGATTAAACAGACAGCTCAAGATCACACAGCCTGGAATTACAGGGCTTGGACCAGAACTGTCTTCCCAGTGGGTCCACTGCCATCCTCCCTGCCCTGGAAGAAAAATGGCAGTCTCTTGGCTCACATGGCAAGCTGTTCACCAGCCCCCAGCTCTACTTGTCAAATTCCTTGCTAAGAATTAGATAGATCTATTGTTGTGCCAATGAGACATACACATAGTAGAACAGACTGTTTGAAAATCCATCCTTCCAGGATTGACTTTCCAAGTTCAAATCCTGGTCCACCATTTACCAGCTGTGTGAGCTTGAACAAGAAATTTGCCTCAGTTTCTATGACTTTAAAATAATGACAATACCTACTCCAGAGGATTCATAAAAATTCAAAGAGGTAAAATATAAAACATGCCAAGAAAAATGCTTGATATCTTGTAAGCATTTAACATGGGCCTGTGTTGAAGGGAAAGAACAATATTTTCTGCAGTTTGCTCCATCATTGACCTCACACAGTGACTTGAGGTTAATGGGCACTCAAAACACAGGTAGATTGTTATGAGAGTGCCAGCATCCTTCTGAATACATTAAGAAGATTATGCAATTAATAGTGAAGAAACCTTAGAGTATCCATAGGAAAATTATAAAAGTCAAGTAAATAAAGCCATCTAAAATAATAGTGTCTTTTTCCAGGCCAGTTTAGTGCCTGATCTTTTAGATAATTTTTTTAAGAAGTAAATAAATATAGTATTGTTAACTAGTCAAGGATTATGAGATTTAATCTACTCCAGAACTGGTTTAAGGGAATTGAAATTGGCCCCTGGGCCATGTATTGGAGCTACTAACTAAGCAATTCCACCTAGAATGGAGGGAAAAGATGATAATGAACAGAGATTTTCATGGATACTCCCAGGTGGTTTGACTGTATCTCATGCCTTACTAGAACGGCTGAGTATCTTGTCTATCCCTGAACAGGTGAGGAATTGCCCAATAAATGCGATTAATTATGCTTGCTATTCTTAAAGTGGTCACAGCCCAGCAACAGCAGCAGCAGCATTTCTGGAACCTTGTTATAAATACAGAATCTGGACTCCATCCCAGACTAAACAAGAATCCATATTTTAGCAAGATCCTCAGATGATTAGTGTGCACATCAAAGTTTGGAGAGCAATGATACAGAGAGTAAAGGGACACTAGGATTAGAAGTAGACTTTGTTATATTACATGTTGTTGGCTTCCCTGACATACAGGGGAAATGGTGCTCCAATTCATAAGATGAGAAAGATGAGGTTTTATATGCAGAAACTCTTCTGAAGATAAACCAACCTCTGAAATTCAAAAGCAACTGGGCTGCAAAGAGGTGCATCATGGTTCAAAACGTATACTCTCCTGCAAATTGTAATCATTGGCCAGATCAGAAATGACACTCCAAAGTCTCCATGTTAATTTCCAGGAGAAGCTCAATGACTAGGACCAAGAGCAGGCTGGCATACCCACCTGGCCAAGTTGTCCACAGAGCACAGTTAATACTACCAGCCAAGGTGACTGCAGAATGAGTGAGGTTGCCAAGTGGGGATAACTCAAGGAAGGCTTTTGTATAAAAATATTGCCCATTTGAGGACTTTAAATTACTATAAAAAAGACTTATTCCGGGCTCTCAAGACTATTGGAAATTACAGGGCTTTAAGTAACTGTAATCTGCCTACTATGCAATATAATACATAATATTTGGTTAACAGAGGAGGTAATGACAAACTTTTCTCCTTATGCAATGGTGCTACCTGCCTGGACACTCAAAAATTGATTCTGGTTAGGGTTCCAGCTAGGTAGCAAGTTTTTGAACCAATCTTAGAGATCCTCAATCTTGTTTTTCTGGGTTTCACAAAGATTAAGTGACTTGCCCAGGGCAACAGGGCTGGTTATTTCTGGATCTACTTTCCCTCAAATGAGTCATCTTGAATAATGTAACTTCAAACCTCAATATGCTAAATTTGACGTAGAAATGGTACAAAAGTAATAGGAGGGGGAAAAATGACAAGCAAAACAAAGGAAGGGAAGTAATAAAAGTAGGCATTGACTAGGGAGATAAATGTACTAAAATACTTCAAGTATGACTGAAGGTTGTCATAATAGTTGAGGCATGTAAACTTTTTCTGTTGAATTGAAGCTGTGAAATATGATTGGGATTCTGTTGACTGTTAAAAAAGTAGTTTACTAATCAAATTACTCCCAATGTGTCATTGACTCACTGCACAAAAGACACAAGAGATTTGTCATTAGAAAAAAATGTTGCTGAACGATAAAATCTGAGTTGCATAAAAGTAAATACTGCCATCCTGTAAAGTGTATAAAAGAAAAAAATTTAGCTAAAAGTGACACCCAAGATCCCAGGAAATAAT
>NW_012142745.1:5977761-6031830 GCF_000956105.1 Propithecus coquereli
TATTTGAAACTCGGACTTAGGGGTGGAGGGGGGGCAAGGGCAACATACGTAACCTAGACATCTGTACCCCCATAATATGCTGAAATAAAAAAAAAAAAGAAAAAAAAAAGTAGTGAGATTGTCACAAAGCAAGCCCATTGTAAGAGCCTAGCTGTGAATTCTTTAGGGGTTAAATTCGAGGAATTACTGAATGGCTTCCTAATTGCCTTGAAAGAGGGCTACTCCAGAGAAGTAAATGTAAATTGAGCATTTGAGAAAAATCCAGAGTCAAGGCTTTTAATGATTGCTTTGTAGGAGACACTCCTAAGAAAACTGGGAAAAAAACATGAGAAATAACCAGAACATGTACAATTTCACAGAGTAAAAAAAGAGAAAATAAGTCTAGTTCTTGACTCTTTTGATGCTAAACAATGCTTAAAATGTACACACTTTACTGAAAAAACAAATTTGAGGCATTACATCAAGGCTCTTACAACCAGAATAAGTTTACGTAGAACAGATCTTTCTTCAAGGACCACTTGCCAATAGGTCACTTAAAGTGGATGGTTAAAGTAAATGGGATGCTGTCTAGGTAGATGATGTTACCTTCCCTGGATAATCATCAACTTAAAAAAATAAAAAAGAAAACTTTCCAGAACACAGTTATAAGTTGAACTAAAAATGTGATATTGAACGTAGTCCTTCCCTTGAAAATGTTTCGGTTTTCCTCTACTTATTTATGCTGTCAGGGATACCAATTCTCACTCAGGGCTACAATAGTGGACAACAATCCATTATCTACTAATAATATAAGACAGTAAAAATGAAAATGAGAGTGGATTTGAGCTTGGTCGTATGTAGACTCTCAAACCGATTCGGAAAAAGAAGAAAATCAAGTTGAATTCAATCAAATGTTTTGATAAAAATGCCCTGCTTCTGACATTGATATGTTGGATATGTGCATCTCACATGTTTTGGTTGTAGTGTAATGTCAAGAGAAAGCGGGGTTCAGGGGGAAACAGCCTCATTCAACCAACCTGTGTTATCTAAAATAATTTCATATCAAATAGAAAGAAACAGACTTACACACAGGCACAGAGCCCCGAAGGTCTTGTAAGACATGACATGGTTTCTGAAAAGTAATTATGTAAATGGAAAATTACATAAACCTCCAGATGAGCACTTGGATTTTTCTTTTTAATCTAATTCCTTCCCTAAACCATAGCACGAACCCAAGGAAAGCCCCTAAGATTTCTAGCGAGTTTCATTAAACCTGATTTCTTTTCAAAAGTTATCAGGCCTGAAATAATAGGTCTTTAACCATTAACTTTACACAATCCATATGATTTCCTTTATATTTAGAAAATATATTCTCTCTCCATATTAAAGAAACATTTAGTGAGAGCCCATTGTGTTCCAGGCACTAAGATAAATGCTAGGAGTGGGGTGTGTGTATGTTTGTTTTTGGAAGAATTAAACATCTCAGGGAAGCCCTCCCCTAAATTCTGGCAATGTTCTACTTTTAGTTTTCAGTTTTCTTTTTAATCATCAATCTGTGGGGTGATTAAACCTGTTGTCAGAAATTTTATATCCCGGACCAGTATCTCCATCATTACTCAGCCCAGCCCAAGCATTCAAAGCACTGCAACCTAATGTGAATTCAAGAGATGGAAGCTAATTTTACCATAGACTTAAGCAACACAGAAGTAGAAAGCTACATCTCTGCAAAACATCATAGGGCACATTCTATGGGAAAATATGCCCTTTGTACAGTTGCTTGCAATTTTGTTGTATCTGGTCCAAGCTTTCCTTTATTGGTGTGTATAATAGAATGACTCCTCCCTGGGAATGAATCACATCCTGTTCTGGTAACATGGTAGGATGCTCTAAAGGACACAAGACCAATTGCTGGGTTTGGCCAGAAATTAATTTTCTCTTTATTGGAATTTGCTCTTTCATTTTGATCTTCAGGAAGTTAGTAGAGGCTGTGTAAGAGCTCTATGGATGACTGGTCAGGGACCTGAGGGGAAATGACTGAGTAAAGGTCTTGATTGTTGGGGCCAAGGGAACTTCCCCCTTGCCCTCGCAGGGTTTGCTGGAAAATCAGCTCATAACAAGGCAGATTAATAAGTGAGAAGTCTTTACAAATCTGTTACTACTGTGCACATGGGGAGAATCAGAGTGATTGCTCCATATCCCAATGCAGTACCGATGCTTATATACTCTACTTCTTAGCAGAAAGGGAGATGGGAAAGTGTGGATGATTTTTAGGGGGATAGCAAATGATTTTAGGGGAATTCTATGGGCTTGAAGAACATACAATGGTCAAAGTCTGTTAGGCTTGCTGAGCAGACAATGATTTGTGACAAAAGTCTGTCCAGGTTTGTCGACAGGTTGTCCGGACTTTAGGCAGATAAGGGAACCTCAGCCTGTGCTTTGAGAGAGGTAGAAGATTGAGAGACAGGAGCAGGGAGGGGAATAATTGTTCTCCTTGGTGAGTCTGATCAGTCTTTATGTAGTTGGGGTACAATCTCTTCTAGCATCTGTTAAACTCTAAGGGTCTTTAATTCAAAATACTCATCATGCCAGGAAGCCATATTTTGGGGTAAAGTTCTCTGTGCTCCTTCACAACGAGGGATAGGATCTGATTCTAGAAGGCCAGTGGGGGTGAGTGGGAGAGGAAGGGAGTATTGGCCACAGCCAGGATGAGCTGGAGAGGAGCAAGGAGGGCACCATGAGGAAGCTGAGGTGAGGTCAAAAGGGCTGTCCTTAAACGGGAGAGGTTCCCGAATGGGGTAGGTAGAGGCAGCCTTGAAATAGATATTTCGAAAGTTATAATGGGGGTCCAGCTCAAGATCTTGTTCTGAGCCAACACCTTACCTCCCAAATCATCTTTGAAATGACTGAATGAGAACAAGGGAAGGTGCCATCTGCATTTTATCCAGCGAGAGCAGAGCAGGGACCTGGTGGACCCAGCACTGACAGTTTCCAAGCCCTTCTGGGGAATACGTGGACTTGAAACTCAGCAACATGCCCTAACGCTTCCAACTTGCAGTGTCTGAAGCAGCACCAGGAAAGGGGCTTCTAGTTCCAGCATCCAGACTGTGGCTCCTGTTGATCACATCCTTGGTGTGCAGAACAGGCTAAGGAGCCCAAGGCATGTGCTGTGATTCTTAGGGGATGCACCAAACCAGATAGTAAGATATATTAAAAAGTTGTAAAAGTAATAACGATATAACTAAGAAAAAAAAACAAGTAAACAGAATATAAAGTCCAGAAATAAACTGAAGGATATATCAAAAATTACAGAGGCAGTATAGGATAGTACTTAAGGAGCGTGGGCTCTGGAGCTAGCATGATTGGGTCCGAGTCCTGGCTTTCCTCTTCCTAACTGTGTGATCCTGCATAAGTCACTGAACCCTATCTGCTCCTCAGTAAAATGAGGATAACAATAGCAACTCATGGGGTGGGGATGAGATGGGTTAATGCATGAAAAGCAATTACCATGGTTAATTGCATGGAAAATGTAGCTTTCGAACAAAGGAACATGATTTATTTGATAAAGAATATTGTGACAACTGGCCAGATATTTGGGAATAAACATTTGATCCTTTCTTTATAGTCTACCCCAAATAAAATCCAGCTGCATCAAGAACCATAATAATTCTAGGAAAATATACGGGTCAATATTTAAGTAACCTTGTGGTAGGGCTTTTCTAAGCATAACACCAAAGGGAGAAGCCTGGAAGGGAAAGGAAAATGGATAAACTCAGTATGAAAAATGGAAAACTTGTAGGCTTCAAAACAAAATAAACAAAGCAAACCAAACTCCAACTCACCCTAAGCAAAATTAGAAAGCAAATGACAAACTAGGAAAGATATTTGCAACATCTAAGGCAAACCAAGAGTAATGTACTTAATGTATAAAGAGTATATTATACTTTTTATAAATCAATAAACAAATCTTATAAATAAGCAAATATAAATTAATAAATAAAAATTTGACACCTCTGCCAGAAAAATAGTCACAAAACATTATGACTAGGTAATTCACAAAGAAAATATGTAGATAGACAAAAGCCATAAGATTAATCTAATGAGCAATTAGATGTGATGTGACGTGTTTTAAAATGAGATAGCATTTTCACTTTTTAAATTCGCAATGATTTTTAAATGACCATAGCCAGTGTTGATGAGAGGCAGAAAAACAGGCCCTCTCCCATACAGTTGGCAGAAGTATAAATTGGCTCAATGTCTCCATAGAACAAATTTTTAATACCTACCTAATGTACATAATCTTTGATCTAGCTTTTGTGCTTCCAGGAATTTAATTTTAAAAAATGTTCTGAGATATGAAAAGAAAATAAATTTAATTGCAAAGATATATACTGCAGCATTTTTAATAATATCAAACAATTGAACCACCTCAGTAACAGGTAGCAGATTACTGGTTAAATGTATGTTAATACATCTTTGCTGGCCTGGAGAACGAACCTCTCAGTTCTCTGTAGTGGACTGGGGCTCCCAGCTGCTGTGCTCTGACATGCATCGCCTGCTTATGGAGAACCTTGAGAAACACAGGATCTATAAATTGTATTAGTAAGTAGAATTCAAATGGTTTGGCAGGAGAATAACATATAATGACATAGAAAGATGACCCAACTATATAAAGTGATGTGGGTATGTGTGTACACACGAAATAGGTTAACAAATGAGATGTACAGTATGATCTCATTATTAGGAAAATGTAAACATATGCATAGATAGAAAATGTTAATGTTATTGCTCAGTGGTGAAATTGAGTTATCTTTATTTTCTTTTTTTATCTATTTAAATATAATTGTGGTTTTTTTTGCATTATTTGACTTGACTTTTATTTTACATTTTTCTCCATGATCTAATATGCATTTATTCTCTTGCAACTTAACATTAGATATGGAAAGTGAGATATTTTAAGGGAATAATTAATGTCTGAATCAGAATAAGAGTTTGACACCTATAAGCATGAATGTTCATCCTTAAAATATTCATTCTCGAAGATTTCATTATGCTGTTAGTTTAGGTAGATGGTGTTATGAATGAATATTTCCTTTAAAAATTGTTTTAATATTGTTGAAAGTTGTTTTGATGGCAAGCAACATGGTGCTCACCACACAGGCAATGAGAAGACACTCATCAGAGCTTCAGATTTTCCCTCCTGGCCTGGGGGACTTGAGCAGAAGCACAGACAGTCCTCCTTGTCCAGACCAGAGCTCTGGCCTTTGGTTTCCTCTTGGTGCCTGGAGTCCGGTCTCTTCCTACTTGTGGGCTTGAGAGGGTTTTGCGTTTGCCCAGGGCCTCTGAGCCCAAGCTGTCTCTCTCCCTCAGTGAGAGTGTCCTTCCAGCTCAGCCTTCAGAAACAATCCTGCCTTCTGCCTCCCACCCTGACTCTTGCCCTCAAGTGCTTCTCAGAGGCAATTTTCTCTGCTATTCTGCTATTAATGGTGATGAATAGACTTTCCATCTCCTAGTTTGTTTTTTTGTCAAAAATAGTTTTCTGAATGTCTTTTCTAAGCTCTTTATAGCCCTGACAGGTATAAACAGCCCATCTGAATTGCCTCCCCTGACATGTCTCTCTTTAACCTTCTGAAGACACATTCTATCTGGCCTTGAGATGCCTCACTTTTGGTCCCTTAAACTATTAAGAGTACTAAAGATTCCACATGCACCAGTGAATACATAAACCTCCTAAGTCTAGACTTGTCTCAGGTTGCCCTTGACACCATCCCCTTGCCTAGTGGAGAATAGGGTTTTTGTTTTGTTTTGTTTCATTTTGCTTTTCCTATGCTACTCCTTCTTGCTGTCTGGTGGTCTTGGAGGATAGGTACCTTCTTCTGGTTTTCCTTGCTTACTGCACTCTGACCATTCCCTCCTCCAGTCCTATCAAACATAATTCCCATATCCTGTCCCCCCTAGGCACTACTCATGGACCATGGTGTCTCAAGTAGACAAACCCAATGTTTTGTGTGCATCAGAATTACATAAGGAAGAATTTGAAAAGATAGTTGCCCCTACCCCACTGCTGTGGTCTGAATGTTTGTGTCCCCCACAAAATTCATATGTTGAAATCTTAACCCCTAAATTGATGGCATTAGGAGCTGAGGCCTTTTGGGAGGTGATTAGGCCATAAAGGTGGCGCCTTCGTCAATGAGATTAGTGCCATATAAAGGAGATCCCAGAGAGCTGCCTTGCCCTTCCACCATCTGAGGACACAGCTAGTAAGTACCATCTGTGAAGCAGACACTGAATCTGCCAATGCCTTGCTCTTGGACTTCCCAGCCTCCAGAACTGTGAGAAATAAATTTCTGTTGTTTACAAGCCACCCAGTTTTGTTATAGCAGCCAGAACGGACTAAGACATCCATCCATGAAGAATTCTAATTCAGTAGGTCAAGTAGTGCCAGGCAAGAGGGCTTCAGTTGTCCTCATGTTTCAGTGCAATTTAAAAAACTTGTGGAATTTTAGAAAACATACATGTATACATGCCCAGAAACCATCCTATACCTCTTTCAGGTGTTCAGTAAATGAGGGCAGGGATTTGTCATCTTGTTTACCACTATATCTCTGTTCAACATCTAATATGCATCAGCAGAATGGTCTACTATGGTTGTGTAGACTGAACAACTTCGGAGCAGGTGCCATTTATATAGACGATTAATTTGTACACGATGGTCTTGCAAAATAGGCATCTAATAAATATCGAGTAAATGAATGAGTGATTGGGAAAAAAAGTCTTTCTAAAATGTATTACTCCTTCTCAAGTAGCAAAAAATTGAATGATTAAAAACAGATCCAAGTTAGGAAAGCCTCTTGTTTAATAATAGGCTGATTAATGGCCCTGAAGATGTCCATGGTCTGATCCCTGGAACCTGTGAATATCTAAAAAAAGAACTTTGCAGGTGTAACTAAGGATCCCAATATGAGAAGACTGTCCTGGATTATCTGGGTGGGCACAATGTACTCACACAAGTACGGTTAGAGAAGGTGGTAGGAGGGTCAGAGTCCAAGAAGGAGACTTGATAGCAAAAACAGAGGTCATAACAATGCAGCTGATGGAAGAGGCGTGAGCCAGGGAACGCAGCAACTTCTAGAAGCTCAAAAAGGCAGGAAACAAACTCTCACTTAGAACCTCCAGAAGGAGTGCAACCCTACCAACACCTTGATTTTAGTCCAATGAGACCCATTATGGACTTCTGATCTCTAGAACTATAAAATAATACATTTATGTTGTATAAACCATGAAGCCATGGTAATTTGTTACAACAGCAATAAGAAACTAATACATCCTTCCAGGAACGATATATGGGAGGGAATTTCAGGCCAGGGGGTGGATTTGTTTATCATGGCTGTATAACAAATAGCGACACAGCAACTTAGAACAATCCCGTCTATCACTTCACAGTCCAGTGGGCCCAAAGTCAGGGCAGGCTGGACTAGATTCTCTGCTTAGGATTCTGCAGAGCTGCAATCCAGGCACTGGCCAGGCCAGGGTTTCATCTGGAGGCTCTTGGAAAAGAATTGCTTCCAAGTTCACTCAAGTTGTTGGCCAAACTCAGTTCCTGGGAATCGTACTGAGGTCCCCATTCTGTGTGTGCTCTGAGCCAGGGGCAGCCCTCAGCTCTTAGAAGCTGCCCACATTCCTTGCCAGGGGCCCTTCTTCATCTTAAGCCAGCAATGGTGCATCAAATCCTTTCTGTGTTTCAAATCTCTAACATCCCCTTCTGTGGCCAGCTGAAGAAAGCTCTGGTTTTAAAGGGCTTATGTGATTCAGTCAGTCTGCTAGACAATCTTCCTCTGCTACATAATGTAACAGTCATACAGTGATATCTTGTCATTATCCACAAGTTCCACCCACTCAAAGGAAAGGGGGGGAATACAAAGACAATGGTCTCTGGGGGTCCTTCTGAAAGTTCTGCCTGCCACAGGGAGCTTCCAGTATAGCCCTGGTCAGCATTAAAAGCAACTGTCTTCCTGGTCCAGGCAGAAGGCCAGACCTAGATACCCAAGCAGGGCCATGCGAGTTTCATGTCCAGAAAGGGGCTCATCCTTCATTAGCTGTGGATGAGTAGATGAAAGGACTTCAAGTTAGAGTTCAGAGATGAGAAGTTGGAATAAAAATGAAAAATAAAATGGTTCACTGATTTTAATCATTAGGACATTCTCTTTTGTATATTCTTGATTTTTATATGATAAAATATCATTAGCATTCACTCCGTCTTGCAGAAATGTCTACAATGTTCAACTGGGGCTGAATCCAACCCTGTCCCCTAACTCTTCTCCCTGTGTGCTTTTCTGCCCTCTCCCAGGCCCGACCACTCCCTTATCTGCAGACAAAAGGAATATATGTTTTGGCCTGCATCAGATGTAATTGAAGTCCCATGGTGAGGTCAAAGTGTTATAAAGAAAACAGGAAGGAGAATGTATGAAATCTTTCTTAAGCAAGCCCATTATTTTCTTTAAGCTGTGGATTCCTACTCACTGACCAGGCTGATTCATTTTCAGTTTTTTAAAAATTGTTGAACTTTAAAAATCCTATCTATTTTCATGTGGCTTAGAAGTCTTCTGAGAGCCAGCTATTTCTTTAATAACTCCCCTAAGTAATTTTTATTCTATTTCTAATCTACAAGGTTTTCTGACTTTTTGCCCTTCAAAGAGATTCAGTAGAGAGAGATCACAGGAGACTGTTCACATTTCATTTTATCCTGAAGCTCTGCCACCCACCCCAAGCCTTTGCAGAAACTTAGTGCTATTTTTGTCATATCTGGTTAATGCCAAAAAATGATTCTCTGGTTTCACCACTAAACCTCTAGGGAGGATCTGCTACATGGTTAGCAGAGCTCAGCAGTTGCTTCTATATTCTTCACTTCCTGTTATTTCCTGTCTTGTCTTACATCTTGCAAACTTTATGAGGTTATCCAGTTTGGCATACCTTGTGTCTGATGTTTGCCCATTGCCTGAATAGGAAGATTTTGACTCATTTTTCCTAATATCAAATTCATTGATGACTGGATCTTTAATAACCCCTCTCCACCTCTCACCTTCTCCATGAAAATCTGAAGAGTTATGAATGGGGATGGTTATGCCTCATGAATTACCTTCCACTATACTTTTTTAAAAGGTGTGCTCTGGAAACTTTTATATTATATTTGTAAACATGTAAAACAAGCTGTTAAGGATATAATTCCCATATATTAGCATGTAATGCAAGCCCAGGAATGTTTTTCTTGCCACATTTGAGATAGGAATCAGATTATACTCTTTCTCTGTTACCCCTTCATGCCCTGTGTTCTAGGCTGCTGGTGTTCGTTTGGTTACACACACTTTCTCAGTCATCTGCCAACTCTACATGGCAGCCATGCCTGTGAGCAGTGGCAGTGAGTTTTGATAGTATTTGAAGAATCCAGGAATAGCTAAATTCTCTCTGCTCCTCAAGCATGCTTCCTTCCATGGGCTTCTCAAGAGAACGGGAAAAATGTAAATCCACTTGCCATTTTATTACAAATTGTCCCAGGGCTCAGTTTCCCCACAAGGAAGCACTTTGGAAAAGCTTGGCAGCCCACCCCTTTTCACCCCAGACCTGAGGCGCCTGTGTGGAGAGGAGGAGAGAGAGAGGGAAGACAAGATAGCATCTGCTCACTGATGCAGGCTCTGCCTCCATTGGCCCAGCCAGCTGCCAGAAGAAAGGGAGTGAGAGACACAACTTTGTGAGGCATGTCCCTCTACTACCCTGCCTTTTCACTATTGGCCTTATTTCCATCCTTAGGACATACTGAGTTCTTTTCTCTCTCTGGCCTTTGCATTTGTTAGTAATGCTCTTCTCTGAGATAGTCATTTCCTCCTCAACATTCAGGTTAGAACTCAGATGTCACTTCCTTGCCCATGCCAGCTAAAGCATTCCTCCTGCCCCTCCCCAAGTATGAGCCTACTTCGTATTCTTGGTAGCACTTACTGACGAAGTATGTGTATCCATTGCCTTCCTCTTCCCATTAGAATGTCAGGGTTACTGCTATGTTCATTGCTGTATCTCCAGCACCTAAAACAGTGCTTGGTTCATGGTAGGTACTCAGCAGCACTTGTTGACTGGTCACCAGTGACCCATGCACCAGTAAGAAAGCATCACCCACCCTGTATCTAGAAATCTGGCCAATCAGATCAGCATTACCTCTTCTAGGGGAGGAATGAGGAAGAAGGTGGAAAGACTCTTGTATTAGTTATCAATTGCTGTACAGCAAATTATCCCAAAACATAATGGCTTAAAACAAGGAACATTCATTATCTCACTTTCTGTGGTCAGAAATTCAGAACGGGCTTAGCTGCATCATTCTTGCCCTGGCTTTTCCCTAGGTTGTAGGCAAGACATTGGCTAGAGCCACAGCCATCTAAAGCTTAATGGAACTGGAGGAGATGCTTCCAAGAAAGCTCATTTACATGGCTGTAGGCAGGAGGCCTGAGTTCCTTGCAGACCATTGGCAAGAGATCTTAGTTCTTCCCCACGCAGACCTTTCCAGAGGGCTATGTACGTGCCCTGACAACATGGCAGCTGGCTTCCCTCAGAAACTATGATAAAGAGAGTGGCAGAAGCCACAAAGTTTCTTATGGCCTAGCCTTGAAAGTGACGTATCACTGTGTCTGCCATATTCTATGGTCATGCAGACCAACCCAAGAATAATACGGGAGACCACCACATGAAGATCATTGGGGGTCTTCTTGGAGACTACCTACCACATCTTTCCTCACCCCTACATCGCTTAGGCTCTTTGTCTGCCTGAAGAACTGAGTTGCTGTGATAGATTAGGTTGGAGCAGAGAAGGGGAAGGAAAGACTAAGAACCTAACCATTGACTGTTGGGTTGAGGGGTGGGTGAGCCTGCACACAGGTTGCAGAGAAAATTCCAGTGTGACAGGCAAAACCAAGTATCTGGAGAAAGCAACAGTAGACAACAAGGAGAGTTATAGAAAATTGTCAACAAGAGATGAAGGAAGCTGGACAATGTACAAAAGGTGCCAATGAGTGGATGGAGCCCAGTGACCAGGATCCACAAGCAGACTGTATTTGAAGATTAAGGTTGAAAGACACTGAAATCCGGAAAGTCTATAATGAAGTACCCAGCCCCGTATCTGAGGTACCAAAACCGGACTCTGATCCCTGAAGAGAATTTTGTTAAGTGCTTTACTGGTGCTTGGCCATGCCCCATTCTTTTGCCCTCAAACACGATTCCAAAGACCTCTGCTCACTTCCATTTCCTGAGTCACAGAAGATTCCCTGCTTCTTTCTCTATTGAGAAACTTAAAGTTAATGTTTTTTTCTTTTCCTGCCTCCCTTCCCACAACCATCAAAAGTATGAAAATACCTCTCATAGTAAGCAAAAACCAAAACCTTTCTTCACATTCTAAAACCTCTAGGAACTGCCCAGTATCTCTACTCCCTTTGTCATCCAAACTGCACACAGATGTTCAAAGGCAGCATTTCTACTTCTTCACATCCCATTTACTTGGAAATCTCATTCACTTCCTGCTATTCTGATATGATTCTCTGTGAGGTCACCAACAATGTTCCTATTTTAGGCTCCCAAAGCTGTTTCCAGCCCTTATCATCTTCTGTTACACCCAACAATGATGCCACGGAAGCCTTTGACTTTGACTTTCATGACATCCCTCACCCTGGCTCTCCTTCCTCTTAACTGCCCCTTCTGAAAGCTTCTTTAATGCTCTGCCTTTGAATCACTGCTCTTCTCACTGTGCAAGCTCCCTCTGGGTGACCCAGTGCCCTCTCATGATTGAAACTGTGACTTACATGCTTACGATGGCCACCTCGCTCTCCCAGGCCAGAGCTCGGCTCGCAGCTTCAGACCCTATAGTCAACGTCTGTCTGACTTCTCTGTCTGGATATCCCAGACACAGTACCCTCACATATCCACAATAAAACACACCACCTGCCCCACCAAATCTGCTTCTTATAACATATTTGCTATCTCATTGGTTGATAGTCACCATCTCCTTGGGCTCATGCTAGAAAGCAAGGAGTCACCCACGATGGCTTTCCTTCCCTCATCCTGCTATTCTGTCCAACTTCACACCTGCTGGTTCAACTTCTTTGATTTTTTGTGATGCCTTCCCCTCCATCCCCATCATCCTACCCTGGTTCAGGCTCTCATTATTTCTCTCTTGATTACTGTAACAGTCTGCTATCCCAACTCCCATTTCCTTTTTTTTTTTTTTAGTTTTTTTTTTTTTTTAATAGCAGTTTTAGGTTTGTAGCAAAATTGAGACAAAGGTACAGACTTCCCATATACTTCCTCCCCCACCCACACCCCCACACGCAGCTTCCCTCACTATCAGCGTCTCCCACCAGAGTGGTATGTTCGTTATCACCAATGAACCTACACGGACACATCATTATCTCCCAGTCTATAGTTTACATGGATTTGGACAGATGTAGAATGACATGTAAACACTGTCACAGTATCACAGTGTCATAGTGCCCTGAAAATCCTCTGTGCTCTGCCTATTCATTCCTCCCTCCCCCAACCCTTGGCAACCACTGATCTTTTTACTGTCGCCACAGTTTTGCCTTTTCTAGAGTGTCATCCAGTCATATCTGGCCTCCCAGTGTCTTTTTTGTTTAACCTCTCCTTAAACCTTTCTTTCGCAAAACCACAGACAGCTCTCTCTACAAGCACAAATTTGACTGTGTCATGGACTGAATCCCTTTGGTGGTTTTCCCATTGTCCTCAGTCTAAAGTGAAACTTGTATCACAATGCATGCGAGACAGTCCATGAGTTGGTACCTGCCTTCCTGATGCTCTAATTTCATCTTCCTGCATCTCCGGTAATGTTGACTGGCATGTACTTGCATAAACACAAACGGTCTCCTCTCTCCTTGCTTCTGACAATGCTAAGCCTTCTTCATGGGATACAAGTTTCCATTTTTCCTGACCAATCCCTGCTCCTCCTCTCAAGTCCATCTCAGGCCAACCCTGTCCAAGGTGACTTACCTGACTGCCTCCATCTGTCCTGGGAGACTAGGCACCTTCACCAGAGCCACCGTATGACCATCCACAGCTCTCCGACACTGCACTCACCCCTGTCTTCCCAGAGGCCTCTGAGCTCCTTGAAGACAGAGCCAGGTTCTTTCGTCCCTGTATCCTCAACACCTAGGCCAGGACTTGACACATCAGAGTCCTCATTAACATCTGTATTGATTAGTGAAATGAACTGCTTGGGAGGCTTTTTCCTGCTTTCTTACTGCATTGTCAGAGTGGAGAATGTGTGACATACCTTAGGGGAATTAGGACAAAGTGAACGTTCTCAGGGCCTCAATCTCAGATCAGCATCGAGAATTGCACAGGACATGACGTAGCAGGTGCTCTCACCACGGAGGCAAGAAAGCAGCATCATGCTCTTCCAGGAGGCGACATCTTTGGGCAATGGCACGCAGGGGCATGCCATGGTATGTGAAGTCAGGAGGGGTGAGCAAAACCCACAATGACCTGGAAGTGAAGGCACACGACTTCACGCAGCCTGCCTTGCATGTGACTAAATTTGGTCAGCAGGACCTCGGTGGAAATTGCATTACTTTTATGGAAAGTGTCCTTAAATGGAGCATGGGCTTGTCCCTTTTCCTTCTCCCTCCTGGCTCGAATGTGGACACGTTGACTGGAGCTGGAGTAGCCACCTGGGACCATGAGCGAGGCATGAATGCAGGCCTCTCAGGGAAGAGCGCCAAAGCAGAGAGAATCACGGTAAATGACACCACGTAGCCCCTGCTGGCCTTGGGCTACCTATTTCAGACTTTTATACAAGACAGAAATATAGTGTATCTTGGTTAAGCTGTGTATTTTTGGTCGTGTGTAACCAAACCTGATCCTAAGAAATATAGGCAGTTTATACGACATCTCCAGAGAATTTTGAGTTTCTTTAATGTCTTACAACCCAACTATATTCCTGGACTTGAAGGTGTAAAATTCTTACCCATTCAGAATTTTATTTATTCAAGACTTGTGGCAAAGGAGACACCTATAGAGGCAGAGTGAGCTTGGGAACAGGTAGCAGCTGCAGATGAAAACAGGAAATCTCTTTGGCATTTTGAAGGAAGAAAATACTGGTTACTGCTCTCATGGCTTCGGATGGAGTCACAGAGTCATAATGCTGGCCGACCCTCTCTCCTTGCAGGAGTGCTACTATACTTAGCTCAGTCCCATGTGGTGTCAAGTTATGGGCAAAACTGACCGGTAAAGGGAATGGGGTGGTGGTGTGATAGCAGTTTGGGGGTGAGGACTTTCCTGGAATCACCAGGAACCCCGAAGGCCTTTCAGACCATAAAGATCCATCTGCTGAACCCATTTACCACTCCCAGGGAGACATATTTGACTTATACACTCCCTGAAAAGTTGCAAATGCATCCATCATCCATACTTTACTCATGATTGCTTCAATCAGACCAACAATTAGCTGCAGGCAGCTTCAAAGGAATAGAGTTTACAAGAAGGCCAGGATGGGAGAAAAAGATGGTGGTTCACCTGGGAAAAGTCAGGCTTGAATGGGACTTTGCCATTCGTAGCCCAGCGAGGCTGAGGGTCTGCAGGGCTGAGATGAGAGGGGTGTAGCATGGGCTGGAGAAAGACCTGTCTGCTTTCCAGCTGGCCCCAGGCTCCATTAGGGCCAGCGTGCCCTGAAAATCACCTCACTGCTGCCCTTGGCACATCTTTGGTGCCTGGGATTGCCAGAGCTGCGGTGTCAGGACTTGTCTGGAAGCAATAAACATGGCCAACTCTGGCTTGGCTGGGGTCCCTGAACCGATGGGGGCAGCCATGTAGCGAGTGCTGTTGATGAGGAAACTGAAGCTGAACAAAGCCGGTAATTCACGCAGGTCACAGATGGCCAAGCCGCCGACCCCACTTGGTGTGAAGACAAGATGCAGATATCCTTAGTGCAGGCGGCCAAAGGGCTTTCCAGACGCTTTCGTGACACTTTCCAGGAGCTTGTGGTAAGACAAAGAGGAGCAGGGATGAGAAGTGCCAGCCTCCTGCCACAGAAGGACACAGAGAGACCCTCCTCCTGCTTGACCTCTGTCCCCAGTCCGCCACCTCTTCGCCCTCCATCTTTTTGTCATTCTTGGAGATTTTCGGTAGTTTCCAAATCTGGCTGCTTAGGGAAACTTTAAAAATATAGATTCCAGGCCCCAAGCCCAGGAGTCTCTAATTCCCATGGCTTTGGTGATTGTTATCTGCAGCTCAGGCTGATAATAGGAGGGGATTGGGGAGGGAAGAGCCTCAGAGATCTCCTTCTCAGATGCAAAGGCCTCCAGGGCGTACAAATCCTTTGTGATCAAAACAAAAACAAAAACAAAAAACCAAAACCCACCACCCCTGCGTAAAGCCAATGAGCTGGGTTGAGAGAAATACCATCCCTTGTTTAGTGACTGACTATGACATTTTAGTTGCTTCCACAGACCCAGAAACCACATGGAAACCAGGCATTGCTTAAAATGCTTCCTAGGGTTTCCTTAAAGTGTTTATTCCCCTTGAATAATAAGGGAAGCAATTTTGCTGACTTAGGAAAACATAGAAAAGTAGGTAAACTTTGCCCTGGTCTTCCTTCATTTCTGCTTCCTCTGAACAAGTGCCCAGGACTCTCACTCAGGCCCACAGGTGCTCTGGACATGCCTCCTGCACCCCTTCCTTGCATCCTATGGGCAATGCGTCTTCCTCCTCTCCCCACCTTCTCCGCCCATAGCCTCCCCTCAAATCCAAATATCCTCTTGCTCATTTAGGCCAAGAGAGCAATGCCTTGAAAAGCAAGCTAATAAGTGGATGTCCTGGGAGGTACTGGTGACTCCATACATTCCTGGGGAGTGCCACACTTGCTGAGATTTCACCCACTCTGTTGCCGATCTTAGTGAGAGGCCATATACTATGGAACTCAATACCTCCCTTAAGAGGAATCAAGAATCGATGAAATGACTAAAACATAGGAAGCCTGGTATTTTTGAAGTCTGGCTACTGGCAACTAAAGACGAAAGTGTAGACTAAGAAGCCAGTTTTTCGGCATTGCCCTGCATCTATTATACTGAGGCATTCTTGAATGAAGTAATTGCAAATCACGCTGTGTCCCAGCAAAGTGGCAACTGTCTGTTACTGTGTGAGCATTCAAGGATGGTGGAGAGATGAGTTGGGTGCCCGCCCCCCGCTGCTGTTTACTCCCATTCAGAGGAGAGCTGTGAGGTGGGTCATTCAATATTGAACTCTACTTGCTTTAAGGATACACACTCTGATTTGGGGGACGAGGAGGTTTGCTTTAGGACCACAGATTGTCAGAGTCAGAGGGACTTTTCAAAGTGTATTTTTCCTTGGCTCACAGAAAACCTGACTTGCCATCTCTGAGCACCCTGCCGGCTCACAGGAGTAAGAGGTAGCTCTAGCGATTGCCGTGTCTTGAGGGAGGGATGGGGAGTGAGATTAAACACCTTCCAAAAACTGGGAAAGAGCAGATACTGGGTGCCATCCAGAGCCTTCTTCCTGTTTCCTTCAGTAATCACCAAAATTGAATGGATTGCTGATGGCCTAGGACCCTACCAGCATTCTCGAGAGGAGACGTTCAGTGCTCCATTTATGGAAAATGTCCTCAGATCCCAAGAGACCAGATTTTTCCCACAACTATTCTTTGTTCAGGATACACTGCCCTAGTTGAAGACCAGATTTGCCCGATGGTGTATTATACCTGTGATATGGTGAGCAAGCCCCACTTAAAACCCCCCCATACCACTCCTGCTGTCGGAAAGACAATCGCAGGATCACAGGTTCCCACACTTTGTTGGGTAAGAGTTCTCTGTGAATATTAAGCAACAGTAAGATGCCCTTTCAATTCTTGCCCCACTGGGCTCTCCATTCCCTATAATTTCACAGCCTTTTGTCTCCTTGGCTGCTGTGACCTGGATGTCACATAATAGCTCGACATCCCTCTGGCAACTCACTTTCCCTATGATGCAACTTGGACTCTCAACATGTACTTGCTGTGAAGCTTACTCTTTGAAAGGCTGGGCCTGCCGTGCAGGTTTTTATTTTTAATCCAAACATTCCCATCATTCACGAGGTATAGATTGTTCTCCCGTGACTCACACTTAGATTAGGACTCTGTGTTTATAATAAAGCTGTTATTTTAAGAGCATTTTGGGCCCAAAGCACCCAACCTACAAAGTTGGAGTTCAACCTCCTGGTTGTAAGATAAGAGCTCACTCTGTTCTTGGAGTTCCTCAGTGTTGGCCAGACTGAGACGTGGGTTTTGAAGGACGGTGCACTAATTTCTCACTAGGTCAGGCTCCAGCCTACAGTGGGAGTTGTCGGAAGCCTGGCAGCCATGGTAGAGTCCTGGGCTGGGTGCCTGACAGTGCTGCTGTGAAAACAAGCCAGAGAAAGATACTCTTGTCACTCATGTCACTTTCGATCAGATGACCTTGTAATCAAATCTTTCCCCTTTATGTCATGGTCTGTCCTTTCCAAAGCAGGTTCCCCACAGCACCCCTTCCCCTATCACTGCCATGAAGAGGGCCCCTAGAGCTTTCTTGGGTGTCTATAACATGATGACTCACACCCACCTCTTAACCACCGTCTGGAGGAGGCCACTGGGTCAAGTCTCCTCCATCACCCTGAGGAAGCTGCGACGCCCCATCCACACCTGGTCCTTCCCCACTCTCCAGACACAGCACTGAACATCACCCATACAGCTCCATCTTCCACTCCTGCCCCAGAGCAAAACCTATCCACGGGACCCTCGGAAGCTCAAGGTTAGTCATTAGTAAATCACCCATATCCTTTTTCCCTAAAATTCCCTTCTTACCCATCGGAATGCTTTCCCTGCAGCTCTCTCCAGCAGTGGCTGGCTATTCTGCCCCCCATAGCCCTCATGGGATAATCCAAGAGCCTAGAGGTGGATGGGTGTCATTCTCATTCCTTACTGTCCCTCTTCCAAACCACGGTGTCACTCTCTTCCCTGCCCTTCTCACCTCACTTTTGAGGCTCATGCCATCAAAACCACCTGCTACCCCTCCTTATTGTCATCATCTACAGACCCGAGGGTCACTCGCCCTTTTTCCTGGAAGAGTTAGCTCCTGGGTCAGTGTCACACTCTCCAACACCACCTTTATCATGACCCTTGAGGACTTCATACCCACTTGGACGATCCTCCCAACCACTTAGAGGTCCTGGGTCTCCTCTCCTCCAATGCTGTGTCCTTGTCCGACATCGTCTGAGCATCTCGTGGCCTTAGCCTTATACAGCCGCTCTATGCACTGTCCCATACACTCAGCACCAGACACCTCCTTTTCTGACTCCATCCTCCCAGCTTTTGAGCTCAGTCCCTTTAATATCTCACCTCCAACAATTCTTCCATCCTATTGAGAATGCAGTAGTTTCCTATGGCTGCTGTAAAAAATTACACATATTTAGTGGCTTAAAACAACACAAATGTATTATTGTGCAGTTCTGGGGGACGGAAGCCTGAAATCAGTTTCACTGGGCTAACATCCAGGTGTCAGCAGAGCTGGTTCCCACCAGAGGCTCCCAGGGGCCACCTGCATTTCCTGCATCACTCTCTCCCTTGAGAAGTTACCCTCACTATCACAGCTATCCCTTATCTTGCTTTTTCTGTTTATCACCATCTGACACAGCATTTTGTTTGTCTGGTTTGGGTCCTCCCCCATCCCTGCTACCTGGTCTAGATATTAACCTCCATGAGAGTAGAGCATTGTTTTGTTCATTGATATGTTCCTAATACTTTAAGAGAGTAAGTGCTCAATAAATATTTATTGCATAAATAAATAAAATTTAATCTTCTCACTATTTTTTGACATCAATGTAGGAAATTAATAATTTCTAAGGGGCCAGAAATTGTACTAGACACTGGTTTAGGGTTGTCAGATGGTTTTCACAAAACTTCTAGCTGGAAACAATTTATCAGGTATATCATGGAACATTTAATGATGGCAATCTACATTTGCATTCTTTTTCTTACCAAATAAGTAAATGTAATTTTTTGCAAAACCTCCAACAAACCACAAAGTTTGTTTTTCACTGATTCAGGACTAGTTCTGTTATAACCATTAAACCAAGATTACTCATAGTACAAAAATTATTTTCAATCTGGTATTTGATACGGAAGTTAGAGCAATTACCAAGCTAGTTCTTACATAGAGCAGCAGGTTCCCTGTGGAAAACACATTTTCACTTATCAAAAAATGAGTTCTGTTGAGGGATGTGAACATCATGTCCCAAATACAAACTTTCCTCCTGAAGAGAATTTGGAGGGAGCTTCTTTTTTCCATGTTCATAACCTTCAAATCTGAATTACTCATCAAAAGATTGATCATGATTAGCAAATGCAAAAGACTCAGAGCATGATACCATGAATTCTAACCACTCCTTCCATAATTTGAGACCTCTTAGATTCACATTTGTGCCTTGGCAGTAAATTTATGATATACACAAACAAGAAACTCATTTTTATGCAATTTAAATGTGGCCTTAATGCCAAAGATTATAGCATCAATTTTTGAAAGGCACCTTGGAACCAAATTAGATCTTTAAAATTCTTGATTCAAGCTTGATGGAGTTACCAAAAGTGTCTTGCCTTTTAAAAGTTCTGCAATAAACAATTTAAAATTTTGCACATCCCTTGATTTATAAGTACCACTTCTAGAATTTTACCCTAAGAAAATTGTGCTATAAATGGAACTTAATAAGTGTTCAGGCCTTAGAAGCAAATAAGCCTGGCTTCTGACCCTGGCTCCAGTGGTAATACCATGTGCACTTGTGTAAGCCTCTTTGTTTCAGTTTTCTCACCCATAAAATGGGAATAGCCTTATACACCTTTTCAGATTGTTGTGAGATTTAGAGAGATTAGAAATATAGCCCCGCCCTGGGCAGGTCTGGCCCATAGAAATTCAAAAAAATGATAACTATGGAAGGTCCCACAGTGCTAAAAACATAGGTTACAGTGGTGAAAAGTTTGGAGCCAACTAAATATCCAGCAAGAGGGGATTGTGAAATAAATTTTGATAAACCCATACAATGAAATTTTCTGTAGGCATATGAAAAGACATTGTGGAAGAATTTCTAATGACATAGGAAAAAATGTTCATGATAATATGTTATGTGAAATTCCACTCCTAAGTACAGGAGTGAAAATAGGTACTCTAACAAAACCTTGCATATAAATGTTCACAGAAGCATTATTTGCAATAGACAAAAGGTTGAAACAAACCAAATGCTCATCAATTGATGAGTGGATAAACAGCATGTGGTACATCCATACAATGGAATATTATTCAATCATAAAAGGAATAAAGTCCTGATACATGGTATGACATGGATGAACCTTGAAAATATTATTCCAAGTAAAAGAAGCCAGACACAAAATCACATATTTAGGATTCCATTTATATGAAACACCTAGAATAGGTAAAGCCATAGAGACAGAAAGCAGATTAGTGATTTCTATGGGCTGGAGGGAGGGAGAAAGGAGAAGTGACTGCTTATTGGGTGTGGGGTTTCTGTTTGGGTTGATGAAAAAGTTCTAGAACTGGTTGGTGGTGATGGTTGCACAGCATTGTGAATGTGCTTAATGCCACTGTATTGTACACTTTGAAGCAGTTCAAATGATTAAGTTTATATTATGTGTGTTTTACCACAATAAAAAAATTAGCTGAAGAAAAATAGCGTGCAGATATGTGTTTACAGTGAGATATCATCTGTATCTGTCTATACATGCACACACACGTACACACACACTGAAATTTATACACCCAAATATTAGTAGTGGTTATTTCTGACTGTAATATCACAGGTGGTTTTTTTTAATCTCCTATACTTTCTTAATTTTTTCAATCAATGTATATTTCTTTTATAGTAAGAGATGAAGTTTAAGAATAAGGAATCGAGAAAACAAAATTGCTGAATAAATGTAAAAGATGAAAGTAGACCCAAGACTAACTTGCACTGTTTATATAATGAGAGTATAGAGCATTATTTCACAACTGCATCCTGCGTGCTCACAGTTCTCAACTGTGCTTTGCTGCACAAGCCATACCTACCTTGTGCACCAGAATTTGTGTGGAATCAAGTCCCATACTGAACATCTAATTTGCAAATCAGCATAGTGATACATAGCCTGGAGAGTAAGTAAGAATAATTGCACCTAAGTCACAGCATGACAAGATAACTACAACACTTACCATTACGATATACACAACCGTAAATGCCCCATTTAAAAAACCTCTTATTTCGTCCCCAAATGGAGAACTCAAATACTAGTTGTGGGGTCCAAAATAAGCTATTTGGCACCTCTACTTATAATTGCCTTTATTTATCTCAATGACCCCACAAGGAAAATCTCATTATTCTTATTTTACACATGGTGAAATTTGGACTCGGGGTGAATCGCTTCTTTGGGTTCGGGGTGTTAGTAAATGGTAGACCCAGAATTCACACGCAGGCTTGGGGAAGCCTCAAGTTCATACTCCACACCCAGTGGCTGACATAGCCTTGTCGTCTGATGGATGAGGGAGCAGATGTTCAGAGAGGTAACCTAACCGGGCCAAAGTCACAGCTAACATGTGATAGATTTGGGAATTAGTCCCAGTCGAGTGAATTCCCACAAATCTCAGCTGTCTCCCTGGCATTTCTCAATGATACTAACTACATAGATGTTCTCTTCAAGATGGACACCAAAAACACCACACTGTAACACAACTTCAAAGAACTAGTAAAAATATAATGGGGACTTTAGAATAAATAGCTCTCATATGCAGAGAGAATAATGATTTAACTAAGAATAAAGTTCTGACATGAAGTTGTAAAATGTTCCAAGTTCTAACAGATGCAAATACCTTATTTTAAATGGTATGATCATGGAGGGATAACACTGCAATGTGATCTACATTAAAATTGGAGCTGCAAAATGAATGAGCCTTCTTAACGACAGAACGCGACAAAAGTTGGTACGAGCCTTGCAGGCAGAGCCACCTGCCAGCCTGGCGCGCCATCCGGCGCCTTTCTTCAGTGGACATAATCCACGTGTGAGCAGATTTCTATATTCGAGCCACATACCTCTTGCTCCACGGGTAGTCTAAAGGTGAAGCCTATCAGACCCTGTTCTCTAGACACATTTGAAGAAGTAAGTTCAGTGTGGCGCTTTTCAGCCTGAAGAGAAAACATAAATCGTTTTCCTAAACATACTGGATTATTCACTCCGATGATTCCACCCCGGGCCCTATTCTGCATGTTTCTGAAAACCTTTCCAACCCTGCTCAGAGCCCATCTGGGGGCTCTCCAAACTACGTCTCAACCAGGTGACCTTTGGTATCCTCGTTGCCTGATTGCAAACATTAGTGCTAAAATGACATTCCTTTCCCAAGACCCGGACCACATCGCCCCTTCTTTATATACCCAACCTGCTCTTTTTCTTCAATAAATCACAACGACATTCAAACTCAGTGACTTGACCTTCTGATTCTTCCATGTCTCACTTCGTGCTCCTGCCAGCCCGTGCCTCCTGTTCTTGTCTCATCCGGCACCTCCCTTCCCTTTTGTTCAGCCTCTCCCGCCGCCCTTCAGCTGCCCTTTGTATTTTTGTTCTCAAGCTTTCTTGTGTGCTCCGATCTGTCTCAGATGCCAGCCTCTCCCTTAATCTTACACACCTTGCTTTGTGAAGCTTTCCCTTGTGCCCAGAGTGCTGCCACGGTGCTCTCAGGACCTCACTTGGGTTCCATTCCCTTGTCCCCAGCCTGTCCAGTGAAAGGCTGGAAGGGAGTTCTTCACTGAGAGGGCTCCACCCTGAGCTGCCAACTTAAGCACACATCCATGCAAGGGAAGGGAAGCTGGGGAGGAGCACTGCTTCCTCATTCATTCCCTGAGTCTGCAACACGTTTGTTGAGAAGCTATGTCGCATCAGACACTGTGCTGGGTGATCAGTACGTGTGCGAATGTGTCTGTGTGTGTGTCACAAAGGGTCCTGGCAGAGGTTCTCAACCTTCTTGGTCATGGTACCCTTAGT
The DNA here is from genome assembly GCF_000956105.1 of Propithecus coquereli. Lineage (NCBI taxonomy): Eukaryota > Metazoa > Chordata > Mammalia > Primates > Indriidae > Propithecus > Propithecus coquereli. Next base: position 6,000,824 of record NW_012142745.1, read on the forward strand.
GTCTCAGGAATATTGTCATGGTACCCCTAGTCTGAAAGTAATAACTAATAGTTCTTTTTTTAATAGTTAGGTTTAAACAACTTCTAATAGTAGGTGCTTATGGATTGACAACTTAGTAGCCATTTGAAAAACAGCTACACATAAATTGAAAGAAAAAAATATTGTTATTTCATTTCTAAATAATTGGAATTACTTACTAGTGGGATGTATGTGCCTGTTGGGCACTGCACAAATTCCAGACCTTAGAATCAGAGTGGATACTGCCACCTCTCACTTCCCACTTCTTTTTTTTTTTTTTTGTTTGTTTCAGCATATAATGGGGGTACAGATGTTTAGGTTACATATGTTGCCCTTGCTCCCACTTCCCATTTCTTATTTCTTTCATGCTTGCTTGCTTTTTAAGACAGTGAATACTAAACTGAGATTTGTCAAAAAATATAACCTTATAAAAAGGAATATAGCATAATATACATTTGAAGCCAAACTACTTTGAGCTAAAAATTCATGTGATAGCTGATGACGCTGTGTTTCTCTCAAAAAGTTAAAATCTCCCACGACACCCCTGAGTTTGCTGTGTCACCCTGGGGTGCCTCAGTGCACAGTTTGGGAACCATGGAGAGGTAGTGTCTGTTCTCTTGGTCTTTAGAGTCTGATAAAGGAGAGAAGTCATTTAAATAAGGGAGATGGATTAGTGGCTATGAAAATTCAGTGGGTTAGAGCAGTGATTCTATTTGTGATTTTGTGAACCAATATAATGTCAAAATAAAATTGTGGTAACTATGCAGGGCTGCCTACTTTTTATCTTACCGAAAGGACTTTCAATGTTTAAAAAAAATTATGTGCTACTATCATCATTGTAATTATTTTTTAAATTTAGGTATAACTTACATATAGTAAAATGCACACATTTTATATTCAATTTGATGAAATTTTGCATATATAAATATTCATGTAACCATCACCCATATCAAGAAATAGACTCACCTCAGAGGTTCCCTTGGGCCCTTTCCCAGTGAATACATCACCCCTGCCCCTCACCCCACCCCAAGGAGAAAACCACTGTGTTGACCTCTATCCCTGTAGGGTAGTTTCCCCAGTTCTTGAACTTCATATAAATGGAATTATATGGTGTACACTCCTTTGTGTCTCACTTTTTTCTGTGTCTGTGAGATTCATTCACAGTCTGGCATGCATTTGTAACTTGTCCTTTGTTCTTGATGAATTATATTCCATTGTATGAATATATCACCCCATCTTTTTTTTAAAGAAAAGATTTCTCAAATTGGAAAAAATTATCTTTTTACTTTCTTTATAGATGTACAGCAAATGTATGCTTCATTAAGCAGTATATTATTTAGTTTTGTTTGCTTGTAAACTTCAGAAAATTGTATATACCAGTTTCTGAGTCGATTCCTTCTGCAGCATCCTTTTTTCAATCAACATTATGTTTCTGAGTCACCCATATCAAAATGACCTATGGTTCATTCACTTTTAGTCATTATTCCATTTAGGAGAAAGTTACAATTTATTTATCCATTCTCCTGTTGATGAACACGAGCAAATCATTTGTATCCTAAATATGCAGAGGCTTATTTCATCAGACATTTTTAGCTTTTCAAATTAATACAAAACATTTGTCATAATTGTTAAACCACCTTTTCTCCTTTAAATAATTTTTAAGACCACTGTATCACTGGAGGTTCTCTTAGGATAAGGCTGCAAACCTATGGCAGTCCTGTGGTAGTCATCCTGTATGTGTTCAGAGTGGCTGGTCTCAGTTCATGGAGGGACTCTCTATGGCCCATGGGAAAACGGTCACACATCCCTCAAGAGGTACCAATCTGCCTGTTAACAACACTCAAACCTAAGGAAATCTTTCACAAGAACTTGCAACAAAAAGCGAACTGCACAGAGCCATCTTAGTCAATGTCACGCATGGACCCCATTGAGAGGGTGGTCCTGGAGCACCGTGAGAGCCAGTTGGAGAAAAGTGGGAAGGTTTTTCAGCTACAAGAGAAAGGTTTTAACAAATGGAATACCTCTGAAATTAAGAAGTCTATATGCTTTTAAAATCCTTCGATTCCTTTATCTAATGGGACGCTTTTGCCTTTAGACTTTACAAAATTATTAAATTAGTCCCCAAAGGCTTACTGACAGAAGATAATCATAAGAGCTAAGCTAAGCCCACTGACATTAAATGTTTCCTAAGTAACAGGCACTCACTGAGCTAGGTCCTTTCACAAGGTTGATCTCATTCACTCTTCACAACAAGAGTATCGAACAGCTACGGTCATTATCAGTCCCATTTTATGGGTGAAGCGGATGTGATTTGACCAAAGTCCGACAGCTAGTGTTAACAGCACTAGGTTTGAAACCAGGTTGTCCTGACTCCAGACCTGTGCCCTTAGCCAGACATTTGTGCCCCCAGGCCCCTGCCTGCCCAGCTGCCACAGTCTATGGGGACCGATGATATTTGGAGAACAGGGATTGGAGACTGAGTAAGGATTGTTCAGGGGACACCTGGCCTCTTTGGAGTAAAAGGTCTATGTTTTAGTGTTATTTCAAAGTCTTGACTGTGTTCAAATGTTTTTGTTCAGAGACATGCTGCAAGACACAGAAGGAACATAACTCACAGTTACAGAGGCTCTAGTTCTAGACATTTTGTTTAGCACTTTCCAAGGTATTATTTTATTTAATCATGAAATCAACCCTGTGAGGTTGACTGTAAAATCCCCAATGGCTGAGAAAACTGATTCTCAGAGAGGTTACATGAGGCATACATTTTGGAGATAAGATTTAAACCTATGGTTTTAGCCTCTCAATACTGAGCCCTTTCTTTTAGCCCTTAAGGCCAGGGGAAATTTTTAGAACAGTACTATAATCTTGCATAACTTACTGATTCTTTAAGAGATTTCGAACCATTTTAAATACTTAATATTTGGGACTCTTCGGCCTATTGGAAACCATATTTTATTCAGTCCTTTTTAAAATCTGTATTTGCATTAGCCTTAGGATCTGTTTAGGTCTAGGAAGGTGAGGGCTCCAAGGCAAATCTTACGTGTCGTATTTCTTAGACTATCTGTGAATTTGTATCCTCTTTCCTGAAAGACACCACCTCCCTATTTTCTGCTAAGATCAAATAGAAAAATGCAAAAGCCCAGTATTTACTGTTAATTCTCTGAGAGCCATTTTGAGGGTATTTCTTTAATGATACAGGGACAACAACGATAACTATGTTAAGTGGACAAACTCTGGAGTTTCAAAGAGCTGGAAAGTAACTTCCTGCTAAGCCCTTGACCTGAAGGGGCTGCCATTTTGTACAATACGGCCTCACCCTCTGCCACAGCTGATTGGACAAGGGTGGGCACATGACTCAGCCTGGGCCCGTTAGATTTCCTTCCTCAGGAATTTGTAATTGTACTAAGAGAGCTTCACTCTCTTCAGGTGGCTGAACCTGCATTATCTAAGCTCCGGAGCCACGGGGTAGGGATCTGAGAAGCAGCAAAATCCCCCTGTAGAAAAAAAAAGAATGAAATACAAGTTCTGTGTATATCAGTCAAGTTCAGTCAGGAAAACAGAAACCATACCAGCTATTTTAACAGAAGATTTAATAATGGGAATTGGTTAAAAGGTATTGGAGGGCTGTAGAGGCAAAAAGGGAACACTGAGGTTTTATAGAGGTGGTAACTTCAGAAAGTAGCTAACAGCCTCAGGGCTAGGTGAACAAGGAGGAAAAGGTATGGAACCTGGAAGTTTGGAAGAGGGTGCACAGAGCTGAGGCTCAGACCCCTGAAGAAGGGGTACTGTCCGCTGGTGTTGGTACCTCTGAAATTCACAGAAGTCTCCGTGGAGAGGGAGAAGGTGCTGGCCAGCAGGAGCTGGGATCTCTGAAGAGTCACCATGAGGTGGGTTACGTGTGTGTAGAACGAAGCTGGAAACAGGGACCAGCAGCTACTGCTAGAGTGAAGTCCTGTTGCCAGGTGACACAGTTGGGAACAGCAAGCCACCTGAAGGAGCAAGTTCCTTCCCCATCTTCTAGCCTTTCAGGCTCCCTCCAGCATGCGCTTCCTTCGATAGAGCCTGAAAGGGAACTTGTTAGCAAAGCAGAAATGAGATTTGTAGAGCTCTAGCTCCAGCATCACAAAGAAGAGTTAAGAAGGGTGTGTAAGATTAAAGCCTAATGGCCAGGACTGGCCTTGAGAGTCCAGGTGACTCTTGGGACTCTGGCCGGGGGTTTCTCAATGGCAGCACTGTGGACATTTGCAGCCAGATCATTCTTTGGTGTGGGAGCTGTCCTGTGATTATAAGATGTTGAGCACCATCCCTGGCCTCTACCCACCAGATGCCAGTAGTGTCTCTCCAGTTACATCAACCAGAAATGTCTTCAGACAGTGCCAATATCCCCTGGAAGGCAAAATCACCCCCAGGTGAGAACCACTGGGCTAAGTTCTTGCTTCGTGTTCTGTGAGGCGTGCCTGTTCTTTCAATTCCCCCTTTCCCACTTAAACCATTTCTATTTAGTTCTTATTACCTGCAACCCAGGGAGTCCTAAAAGCTATCCTAACATTTTCTGGGATCTTAAATATGTCCCAGGCCCTGTGCTAAACATTTACAGGCATCATCTACTTTAATGCTCTCAACAATCCTGTGAGGCAGGTGCAAGCATTTTGTCCTCACTTTATAGAAGAGGAAACTGAAGGTCCAAAGGGAAACTTATCCCCAGCTACTGAGTGGAGTGGGTATCTCATGATGATGTTCTACTGCCATGTGTCACCACTCAACAGTGTGACAGGCAGCCATGTTCTTGCCCCAGATCCTTTACTTATATTCTGTTGGACCATATGAAATTTGCCATTTTTTACATCAAAGAGGTCAGATATAAACAATTTCATTTGATTTCAAATGAATATTTCCTGTCCTTTGCCAGGAATGCCTGGCTCCATCCTCTGATCTAACCTGCTACCCAGGCCAATTTCCATTCCTCCAGACTCTGCGACATCTCCCTGGACCACTCCAGCTTTTGGAAATACATTGGTTCATTAGAGCTGCCATAACAAAGTTTCACTGACTGGGTGGTTTAACCAACAGAAACTTATTTTTTTACAGATTTGGAGGCTAGAAGTCCAAGATCAAGGTGCCAGCAGGGCTGGTTTCCCCTGGGGCCTCTCTCCTTGGCTTGTAGATGTCTATCTTCTCCTGTGTCTTCCCGTGGGCTTCCCTCTGTATTCTGTGTCCTAATCTCCTCCTCTTATAAGGACAGCAGTAACATTGGGTTAGGGCCCACCTTGATGACCTCGTGCTAACCTAATCACCTCTCTAAAGTCCCTATCTCCAAATATAGTCACATTCTGGGGTACAGCAGTTAGGACTCCAACATATGAACTTGGGGGGACACAGTTCAGCCCATCACTGGTGACCTCACCCTCCTGGAAGCTTTTTGTTTATGAGATTCATTTGTCTCTCAATTATAACTGTCTTATTTGGCTCTTGAAGCATTTTGCTTTGCATATGTGTGTATATATCTTGTTCCTTCAGGAAGTCCATACCCTTACTAAACATACTTCCTGCCCCAAACCTAGCATGGTGGCAGGCACAGATCCGTAGGATATTCTGGAAAGTTATCATTGCTTGACTATCACAGCTGTATTATAGCAGACACATTGATTTAAAAACATCCCAAGATTAAACTTCCATGACTCACTGCTCTTTAAAACCAACTTTTATGCAGTTAAAACGCATGTTGAGGTCTCTCGAAAACCTTTATCATTACTTTAATTTTCCTCACGATGAACCAGTACCAATGCTATCAGGAACAGAGCATTAAGAGCACACACAGCTTATCTGCCCTGCTGCGGGCCCTTGAGATTTTCATTTCTAACTGCTGATGAAGTAACACAGGTTCCAAGACTAGGGGAAGAGAAAGAAAAATATCAAGACCAAAATGGAATATGTAAAACTCTGCAAGCCCCAACCCACAGGCCAGCTAAAAATAGGGCTCCGGCATGACCACTGTCTGAGCCCAGCAAGGGTGACTGAGGTATGGCAGATGGATGTCATTGCTTGGGAAGGAAACACAAGTGTATGAATCAATGTAAATGTATTCAATCTAGGGAGTTCTTTTCAGATTCATGTTGGCTTTTGGATCTGGTCCACAGCATGTCTGGACCAGACATAGGAAGATTTAGAGCTCTGTGTGCAGAACAGTCATTGTTTCTTCTAGAACATACAGAAATTTCTAATTTATGACATTTTTATTTGACTGGAGAATAATGAACAGCCTCCAAACCATTTTCCTGATGAATGGTCTCTGTGTGTGGTTTCATCAAACTTATTTTTGCATTTGTTCATTTGCCTTCTTTCAGCAAATATTTATTGGGTGCCTACGCTGTGCTGGTTTGTGATAGGACTCTACCACGCTGCACTGGAGTCAGCTACTTCAGGTCTGGGTCAGCCGCAGATGGATGTGGGGGTTGAAATGGATTCTGGGGCCAGATAGCCTGGGGTCCCACTGGGCTGCCACACCTGCTGGCTCTCTGGCCTCAGGCAACCTTGTCTGTGCCTCATTTGTCACACAGGGATAATAATTTTACTACCTCATGGGCTGTTGTGGTAATTAACTTCTACATGGCATATGAATTACGTAGTGTAGTTCCTGGCACATTATGAGAGCTAAAAAGTTATTAGTTGCTATTGCTATTACTGTTCTTCAATAATATTTTTGAAATTTATTTCTTTGGTGTTTTCTATTACTCTTGCTCTTTTCCTATTTGGGCCATTACCATTACAAACCACTGCTTTGGGGGAAAGTCCTTGCAACAGAAAAAAGACAAAAAAGGCTTTTGACATTCAAACTCAGAAGCTGAGTTGGAACAGTCTTCCACATTCTGAAACTAGAAACCTTTCCCTCAGTGTGGGAAAGGGACGGAAAAGACATTCTCGGAGCCTGATAAAGGGGGACCATGATGCTTTGTGGTGGAGGATGGGGACAATCCAGAGGGTAGGGTGCATGACATGAACCCAAAATGGATTTAGGGAGACTTAAGAACGGACACCGTATGTCTGAGTCGTTGGGCTGCCGTAACAAAATAGCACAGACTGGTGGCTAAATAACAAACGCTTATTTCTGGTACTTCTGGAAGTCCAAGATCAAGGTGTCAGCAGGTTCAGTGTCTGGTGAGGGCCCTTTGTGTCCTCACATGGCATAAAGCGGAGAGAAAACTCTCTGGGATCTCTTTTATAAAGGCACTAATTCCATTTGTGGGGGTTTCACCCTCACAACCTAATCACCTCCCAAAGGCCCCACCTCCAAATACCATCACATTGGGGATTAGGCTTCGACATAGGAATTTTGCCGGGGGGACATGAACATTCAGTGCACAGCATCAGTGCCCCAGAGGATGGATGTAGAAAATGTCTTGGTCAGCTCTCAGAGCTTCCTGCAGTCCAGTGCAGGGAGTATGGGGGTGGGAGAGAAGTATGCGTTTTCTTGCCAAGGACTAGCATTGAAGACTCCAAGTGGCTGTCTGAACAAGACTCCAAGGAGCAATGTGCTAGGGTCCTGCATGTGTAAAAAACTAAAAATGAGACCTTTATTCCCCCAACCACTAACCCAATACCTCAGCTCAACATAGGACCCTAAGAACTTAGATGCAAGCATGGTGAGGGCAGGGGTAACGGATTGAGGGCACTTGTAATAATTATTATCATTAGCGAAAGGTTTTGAGAGCAGATACTATTACTTTAGATCCATAGTGTGTATGTAGCATGGGGCCTGGTATAAAATAGGTGCTCAATGAAATTTATAGTATTTTAATGGCAGGCACTGAAGTAGATGCTAGCGCTCTACAGGTTAGAATAAGAACATGATCCTTGTTCTTCAGGAGCTGAGCCTTGTGGAGAGACACACACACACATGCACACACACATCCACAGCAAATTGCCCCCAGCGTGGTAAAGGTACAACAGAGGTGTGAAGAAAGCACAGTGGGAAGAGTCCCCACGCCTGACTGCAACGTTTCAGAGAGAGGGAGATGCTGGTACAACGTACGCCAGGGCACAGCCACAGAAGGAAGAACGTGAACACAGATGCGCGGAACGGCGGGGTATGTCTCAGGAGCAACAGAAGCAGACAGAACAAACCCGGCTGACACTGTACTCACTGCCAGTGTGAAGTGGAGACTGACAAGGACACCGGTGCACCAGAGGCCTCTCCCAAGCAAGCTCTTGACTGGTGAGAATTTAAAACCTCTAAATGCACTGCTGCCCTGGGCATGGTCCCTCCTAAGACGCAGGATTTTCTCAACCAATGTCTTTGGAAGCAGAAAGGAGAGTGAGTCTGGAGCCTGGGCAGCTGGCTGTGGGTTCTGGCTCCATCGTCCATTTAGCTCTGTGATCTGGACCAAGTGACTTAACCTCCTTGTTCTCTGATAGACAATCCATCTGCCACCTGAGAATGAACAGAAAACTGTGACTTGCCTGAGATTTCCTCTTGGTGTTGTCCACAATGGCTCTGACCAGCAGCTGGTTTGAGAAGGCACCGGAGGGATGGAGTAGGGTTGCTTTCAGTGGAAAGCACCCCACCGAGTCCAGCAAGTTCGTTCAGTTAGAATAAGCCCATAGAGCCCCAGGCAGGAAAGTGCAGAATGTACGAGAAGAGCTGAAGGGAGATCAGTGGGGCTGGTGAGTTCATATTTACTGAACTTCTACTTTGTACCAGGCATTATTAGGGAGGAAGGAAAAACACAGATGCACAAGCCACAGTTGCTGTTCTTAAGAAAACCAAAATTGTTCATGGAAGGAAAGCAAATGAGAACAAGACACAGAGGCACAAAGGACTTTGAGGACACAGAGAAGGGAACATTCCAGCTTATCTGTCTTAAGGGAAGTCTGAGGGGGGAGCCACACAGAGGGGGTGGTACTGGGAGGGGTCTTGAAGCCTCTCCTAGATGTGACACCAAGAGAGATGCAGAGAAGACCATTTACAATTGAGCGCTGACATACTTTAGTGGGTATTTAGTCCCAAGGTGGGACAGTAATCTGATAAAACACAAGTGATTCATCATTTTGAATAGATTTGTATACATTATTGCTTTTTCCTGCTTTATTTTCTCCCTACATGTTTTAGTATAAAATTGTTTTCTGGTATTCAATGGACAGTTTGCCAACGAGGGGTAGTGCTGTCTGCCTTAGTGAAGAATAGTAGGCACTGCCTTCTGTCGAAAAATCAGGCAATGTGAATCTAGTTCTTGGTTCTGGTCGAGAGACAGTGATTGAGCAGAGTAGAAATAGCAACAGAAACTGCTAAAAGAGGCTGAAAAAGACCAGAAGGAAGTGTTGTGGGCTTGTAGCCAGGGCAAAAAGGGTCCCAGAGAATTCCTCCCACTGCACTCCTGATGCTCACCACGCCCTGCCCTGCGTCTGTCAGGCATCCTACAGCAGAGGAGCGGAGAGCCCAGGGAGAAAAGAGGGAAAGAGAGAATTTGGGGGGGTCCAGTGGGTGGGTAGTTGGGTGCATAGATCTGGGGTCAGCCAGTCTGGGTTCAAATCTTGCCTCTGCTATTCACCAATTTGGTGACCTCAAGCAAGCTAACTGTTCCATAATGATTTCCTCCCCTTCTATATAATGTTGACAATAATCAAACCTACATCTGAGCCTTGCAGATTAAGGAGATGATATACCAAAAGCAAATGTAAGAGTACCTGGAACATGCTAAGGACATGGTAAATATTAGCCATTATCATGTGCTCATTCAGCACCCTCTCCCCTTTTCTTGGTATTGGATTCTGCCTTTCTGAACAGAGATGGGGGTGGGCAAAGGACCACAGGATTACCATGGTGTCACCCCATCCCACTGGCCTCAGCACCTGGCTTAGGGATGGGCCTATGACACAAATGGTCATGAGTCCTTTCCCAGGTTTTCCTGCTGGAGCTGAGTTCGCTTCTCACACCTTGGATCCATGTGACCCCAGGGTGGATAGCTGCCATGTCCCTGCCACAAGGAGAAGGCCTGTCTGTGGTCACAGAGGATGAAGCCTTGTAGAACACATGGAACACCCAGAGGTCCCCCACATGCCTCAGGTCTTCTCTGCATTTGAGGTTCTACCCCCAACATTCTTGCAATAAAACCCCTTTTTGCTTAAGCCAATGTTGAACTGGGTTGCAGTCAGACCTGAAATATCCTGACTGATGCAAAGGGGCAAAGGAAAGACCCGAGAGAGACAGAAGATGTCCCCTAAAGAGCTTCACTTAGCCTAGAAAAGGGCCATGAAGGTGCAGCCCAGGTAAATGAGAAGTGAAGCAATATTACAAGGCAACATTCCCAAAGTTTCTGGGCTGATTACCAAGGAGAACAGGAGGTTTAGGTTGATGGCTAACATTCCATGAAGTTCTCATAATGTTGTTCTACTTCTTAGGGTGACAGAGACTATTTTTAATCCTGGATTTGGAATTTCTACCCTAGGAAATCTTACTCTTTTGCCATGTGGTCTTTGGACCACTTGTTCTGAGAAGTTGGGTTGGTGAGTGGGTATGATGTAGTTGGATCAAATATAAAACTATTATCTCATGACCCCTATATTTTAGTTCCAGTAAATCTTGATTCACTTAGTTCATACCACATATTAAATATATTATGCAAAAGTAGAGCAAAGTATTAACAGAATAATTATCAAGAAACACAATGCCTTTATTAAATTTTCTTTTAAAAATAATTAAAGTTGTGATTAAATGGATGCCCACTGTTAATTTGGCTCCATATTCTTTTTGTCTTTTGAAACTAACAAATGCATTTATAATACCAACAAGATTTGCTTTTGCAAGACTTCAGTGTCTTTTCTCTGCATAGGCCCCCTTAATCCGGAACCTTCTGACCACAATATGGATAATTGACTTCAGCCCACAGGAGGTATAACTAACAATACCCAGTAACCAATGGGGGAAAAGCCCTAAGGACCCGTGCTCAGCAGCAAGGAAGAGGCGGCAGAATGAGAACAGTGAATGAGGTTGCAGGGGGAGGCTTGAGCTTAACCACATCTGCCCACAAAGTCAGACAAGATGGAATAGAAATTATTCTTACCACTCATAAATACCATCAGCTTGAATTTTGCAAGGGTATGGCATGGGTGGCTTTCTGCGCAAAGTAGTTTTCAAGATTAAATAGAGCTATTGTTATAATGTCATTAGAATAATGGGGAAAAAAAGAAAGAACAATATCTACTTATGTGTTGGCATCTCCTCATCAGCATGGGGACAGTTAAATTACTTCAGGACTAAAATAATTACTTTGAGGCCAAAATTATTAGTTTCATCCATGCAGGAAAGTAGCCATGTAGAGATGGTTTTATAATTGGTTCTATGAACAAATTTCAATGACCCCTATGTAGTTTGTTTGTTTGTTTTTTAATAATCTTCTCCCTTAACTACTTGACCTGTTTGAGTTGTTTCCCAGAAATGGTGGGATTGAAATAGGGAACTGGCAGGTACTGCTTTGGGCATTGCTGTGGGCATTGCTTGTCGCATTGCCTTAACTGAGTCAGGAAGTCTCAAAGTTTCAAATTACCCTGATCAAAACAGGATGGAGGCAGGGCAAGTTCCAACCAGTTAGAACCAAGACGGTAAAACACTGCCCCTTCTGCGAATATCCTTCCCCTTCTTTAGCCTATAATTAAGCCATTGCTTAAATAGAAAAGGGGGCCAGTTCTCTTCTGCAGGGAGAACTTACCTCTGCTCTGTCTATGCAGTAGACTTTCCATAGTTTCTGAATAAATCTCACTTTCACTATACACTGTTGGCTCACTCCTGCATTCTTTCTTGCATGAAGCCAAGGCCCCACTTGGACTTCCAGTGGCTCCCAGCACTGGGAGTCACTTTCCTGTGTTAGAATTTCCACAGGACAAAGGAGTCGAGATTCCGAAGGCTCCTCTGCCACCTTCCTGAGGCCAAGACTCACCATCCCCACAACCTGCCCAATGCACTCAGCCCCTTGTTAATTTCACCATAGCCTGCCCCAGTGTGGTAGCCCCTCGTCAAAAAGCCTGCAGCAGGGATTGGGGGCTGATTCCCCATTCTCCCGATGATGTCTTTCCTATTAAGATTCCTTTCTTCCTTGGCAGTCCTCACTGTCTCAGCAGTTGGTTATTCTGTGCCGTGAGCACTGGGACCTAGGCCAGATCCCTTTTGGGTTCAGTAACAGTTTTAATCTTGTTAATGGCTTAAAGGTGAAAATAAGGCTAAGTTGTTGGAAAATATAAGGGTAAAACTTGGCAGTTCTGAGTACAGCAAAACCAAGCTTTCTTACTGCTTCTGCTGCTTTTAGATGCTGTCTGGGAGTGAGAAATAAACTTGAAAACCTAAGCCTCCCAGCCAGCTGAATGGACCCCCCTCTTGGCCAAGGGGATCCCAGAGAAGTCTTAAAACTGAGTTCTGGGCCATAATGGAATGGGAAATCAGGCACTCCTTGTTATACCCCCTCCCTCATTAATCACCATTAGGCTTTGAGGGCTTTCCTGTCTCTGCCTCACCTTTTGACATCAGAGGGCTGAAAACTCCACCCTCTGATGCTAACACTGCCATTTTCTGAACATGGACCCCATTAAGGGGCATATAACTTGTTTCTCCTTTCATAAATATGCATGGCCCCTCCTACAGCTTGTTAAATATGTATATTCGGCCACTCCTCTGAGCATAAATTCCTGTTCCCATTGTCCCTCCCTCGAAGTACCTGCTCTGGCTTCTGCCTGAGGCTACTGCTTCCCAGCCTGTCAGAATGACCACTCTGCAGGCTGCAACTCTTTATAAAAAATAAAGCTCTCCCTTCCAGATTTAGGAACCTTGTCATTCTTCAGTTGACAGGAGGAAGATAAGAAAGAGTCCCTGGCTCAGCCACTTATCCCTATCGCAACCATGGGGCACTGAATGCTGACACAAAGAGAAGGGAAGTGGAACAGGACGAGGAATTATCTGGACAACCAGGGGATCCCTTAGGAGCAATGAATTTGCCTTTTCCAATTAAAGGGGAGGCGCTAACTTCATCTCTGGGGTCTCATTACATCAGGCTGCCCCAGAGAAATGCCGAAATGGCTCCTTCTAGAGTGACAGACTGTCCTTGTTTGCAAGGAATGAAGGATTCCTGGAACATGAAAATTTTGGTCCTGCAACCAGGACAGTATCTGCAATGGTTGGTCACCCAGGCTCCTCCTTTCACCTTTGCCAGGGATAACCTGTGATTTTCTTCTGTCTTAATGCAAAAGGCCAGACTTTCATAAGCAAGAGCTTATTTTCACACTAACCCATAAATTCCCTTACGTTGCATCTAAGAAAATTCCGATCATGTTCTTAAAATTGAACATGGCGTTTGAACCTACATAGAAACTGCTGAATTCTACCAATGTCGTAACATCATGTTCGTGCCTTGGGTCCTATCAGAAAGGGCTGAGCATTATTTTAGAGAGGAAGGGGCAAGAGAGAAAAGGCAACGTGGTTTGGAATTTGAGAGATGAGGATGGGGGAGTTTTGAGAAAGGAAAGGGGACATTAAGGACAACTGCTCTGATGTGAGAGGAAATTGGGGATGATGTGACTTTTAAGTTTTGCCATGTATACTGAGTGGAATTTCTCCTAGTGTCTCTTTGAGAGACTTCCTTACAGATGTCATCTGCTTGTCAGTGCTCTAGTGGGTGCCAAGATGGGCCCTGAAGGGTTGGGCCCTATTTGGTGATAATTTTATTTCCCCGTATCATGATCCATTGCAGTAGGCATTTGACTTCCCTTTTCTTCAACTGTCATCATCATTTCCAGAGTCCATCTGCATCATGTTGTCGTGGACATGCTGTATTAGATACGTGGTAAACTGTGTGGCAGCCTCATTTCAAATATTGCCTGCCCTGACCAAGAAAACCAGATTAAAAATTCCAACTGCCTGGTTTTACTCTAAGTAATCTTTATGAGCTAATTAACAATGACTTGCTGAAAAACCAAGTGGAATTTCCAGCTGAGAGGTTGCTTTAAAATGATAGAGACTGCTTTGATTGTTCAAAGGAAAGCAACACATCTCATACAAAAATGTGAGAAAGGAAAGAACATTTCCTCAGCAAAGAAAGAAGGCCAGAAAGGGCTAGAAATGAAAGAATAAAATTTTTTAAAAGATTAAATCTATATCCATGATAACTGTTATAAGTGCCCAGACTGCTGCTTTTTTATTAAATTCATTTCCTTGAAATTCATGACCACCTATGTAAGGCTTAGAATTTACTTTGACCTTATCTTTTATTCAGGTCATATATTTTTAATCCCTAAGCATATCAAATACACTGAGGAAAAACTAAAGAAGAATTTTTAAATTTCATGATTTCTACAGTTAACGGAATTATCTTATTATATTGAAACTACCACAGAGTTATAATGAGAGTAAAAGTGTGAAGAGATTTTAATGATTTAAAACTCACAGTTGATGAGATTCAAACAACGTCGATAATGGAAAACACACTGTGTAAACTGCATTTCAGTCCATGGGGCACATGAACAAGCATGCTGTGTTTGATTGTTCAAGCTGCTATAACAAAACTCCTTAAACTGGGTGGCTTGTAAACAACAGAAATTTATTTCTCACAGTTCTGGGGGCTGGGAAGTCCAAGATCAAGGCACCGGCAGATTTAGTGTCTGTAAAGGGCCGAATTCCTGATTTATAGAAGGCACCTTTTCCCTGTGCCCTAGAAGGGGCGATGGAGCTCTCCAGGGTCTCTTTTATAAAGGCTCCACCTTCATGATCTAATCAAGTCCTGATATCCTCCCCCACTCCTAATCCCATCACCTTGTGATTATGTTTCAACACATGAATTTCAGGAGAAACAAACCTTCAGACCACAGCACAAGCCTTGGACTGAGAACCTCAGTTGTTTAGGAGAGAGGGCTGAAGAGGTCACTTGGGTATGAGCTGCATTTCATCCCCAGCAAATGTAAACCTTTGGAGACAAGGTGAACATAATAGGAGGATATTTATCATGAAAAAAAGGGGGTACCCCTTGGTTTGTTGGTTTTGGGCCAATTTGTTGTTTTTTCACTTAGGGTTGTTCCTTTTCTTCCTTTGCGGTTTTCAAAGTTGGTTTTGCCCAGGCTTCCCTTGGGGACCTTAATTTTTTAAATTTCGGTTTTTTGGGCGGCCCCTTTTTGATTTTTATTCTGTTAATTTTTTTTTGGTTTTGGGCATTTTGCTTTCAAACCCCCCCCCTTCCCTTCCGTTTCCGGGGAGGGGGGGCGGGGGTTTTGGGTTTTTCTTTCAGGCCCCTTTTATTTCTTTCTTAAGGGCCCCCCACGGGGCTTGCCTTTCGGATTTTTTTTGGAAGTTGGTTTTTTTATGATTACAATCATTCACCATTCTAAAATAACTCTTACACACTGGATCAGAGGGTGACAGTGTGGGATGAAGAGGGGACATGGGAAGAGGGGAGCCGTGACCTCCAACATTGTATCACTGGCCCACAAACATCTTTCGGGGCTCTGGGGTGCAGCTGATAGCTTGATTTTCCAAAATAGATGTTTTATTTTACATTTGTGTTTCTAATGCCAAGAGAGGCCCCTGGGGCTCTCTTCCTATAAGTCCCGCTCCTAAAAATCTCCCTTCAATCCCCTGCTGGTCATCTGCCTCATTCATTTTCCTGGTCTGCACTGAGAACGTTGCATGACCTTGCTTCAAAGCACCAACTTTCCTGTCTCTAATATGTGTCATTGTACCTCAGATAAAGACTGGCTTCCCTGTCTCAGTAACCTCCTCTCCCAACTTGTCATTTTCGCAAAGCACGCCAGCACTGCCCTCTTACCAAATTATTCAGAACAACATTCTCTTGACATCAAAGGCATGGTCTGAACTTCCCTGTGAGACTTCAAATTCACTGAGCATGAATTTAATACTCATTTTAGGCTTATTGCACTCAGCGAAGGAGACAAAGGCAGTGGCGAGGTAGCACTGAGCTTCTGCGATCAATTCTTTGTTACCTAAAAGCAGCTCTCAGTCCAAAAGGGCTGTGGGACCTGGAGCTAATTATGACATGGAAGATATTGAATCCCTTTGGCAATATGATCCAGCACCATGGTCCTTATCATCCCTGCTATGAAAATGAGTTAAAGAATCTCTTCTTTATTGTGAAAATAACTGTCTGAGGCCACTGAGTTCCCACCGTCCACTCCGGAGCTGGCAAAAGGCAGGTGGCCTGGCCCAGGGTGTCCTAGCGGCTGCTGATGCTGGTTGTTCTTTCCTCCCCTTCTTGGTGGTTGGTGGGTGGCTTCTTCTGATCTTCTTCTTTTCTTAGATCATCTCCCCCGCTGTTTTTTTTTGTATGTTTTCTGTATTATAATATGTTGTTTATTATTATTAGTTTTTTATATTATTGCTCTTCTCTCTTCTGGGAGCCGCTCCTTCTTTCTTTCTTCTGTATGTAGGTTTTTTTTTTTTTTGATTATTTATTTAGTTTGTTTGTTTCGTAATTGATGGAACCAGCCAGCAAATACCAACCGTCCGTTCTGTTTGAGGGGGGGGTGGTGTTTTTTGGGGTGCTTCCTTTCTTAGGAGGCTGGTTTTTTCATCGTCCTATTTTTTTTGTAGTCATCCGGCAGTGATGAGTTATTCTCGTTGTTCAGTCCTTCATTCTTTTATTGTTGTTCTTGTTTCTTCTGTGTTCTTCCTACTGCTTTTTTTTTTTTGTTATTAAGGTTGTTTTGTTAAAGTGATAGGCAATATCTTCTTGGCCAGGCTCCGCGAGTTCCTGGCTCCACCCCAGCTGCTGTGTAATCCTGGGCAAGTCACTGTCTCTTTACCTCACTTTCCCTCTACCTCTGTAAGACACCCATCTTACAGAAATGTTGTCAGGAATAAATGAATTGCTGTAGTTTATATAAAATGCCTGGAACCTAATAGACATTCAGTAATTAACTAAGATTATTATGTGTGGATGTGGGGACACAGCAGAGGAAGACAGAGGCTGTGCCCTCAAGGGGCTTGTGGTCTAACTAAGAAGACATATGTTAAGCAGTCCTCAATAGCGATTTCCATACTGTTTTCATCTGTGCTGTGAGCATGGTCTGCTAGGGGTCCTTGAGGGGACAGGAAGGATTTTCCCAATAAAGAGACATTAGACTGAGGCTTGAAGAAGGGGGAGAAGATTCACCCAAGGAGAAGACAGAGCCTGAGTGGAAGCATTTGTGAAATATAAGAAAAAGCAGTTAGCAAATGACAGGAGAGAGGCATGGTCTCATGGAAGGACCACCCTGTGCCTGGGTGGAGTGTGGCACCCTGGCCCAGTTAAGGAGAGAAGCTTTGTCTTGTAGCCCAGGATCAGAAGGGGGGCAAAACTTTGTAGCAAAATAAGCTCAAATTTATGCTCAAAGGAGAAATATAAATAGGGAAGCGTCATTAAGGTTTCGAGGAATGATGTTAATCTTCATTGGGCAAAATGTTTTTTTTTTTTTTGTGTGTTGTTGTCGTCTGTCTGTTCTATAGATTCATAGAGAAAGCTGCAAAATGCAATCCGGATGTTCTTCCAGCCCAACTCTGAGGGTCTGAAGCTGACCTTTCCTTCTTCCCAGGAGCAAAGAATACAATGGTCTTGACTCATTGCACCCTAGAAAGCTTCAAAAATAGACCCATGGAGGGATATGGGACTTGTTGACTTCTGGGGGAGGGCAGTGTACCCAGGAAAACAAGGAGGCAGAGATTTCAGGAAGAGAGAGAAAGGTAAAAGCAGAGAGGCAGGTGGAGAGGGAAGAATAGTGTTAGGAGTGTCTCTGGGGTGACACTCTGAAGGTCTGGATGGGGAGTTCCCTTGCTCTTTGACTGGGCAACAGGGGTGAGGGGCCTAAGGTAGGAGAATAAGTTGGGACTCTCATTACTGCAGCCTTGCCCAGGGTCAGCTTTCCTTGGAGTTATTACCAAAGGCCTTGAGTGAAGAATGACTGGTCTTCCCAGGGTTCCTGTGTGTTTGCCTCTGGAATAGAGGCCAAGTGATGTCCAGAATAGAGAAGGGAATTGTCATTGGTAAGTACAAGAGACATCTTTGTCAGAGGCTTTATGATGGGCAAAGGTCCTCCTGTAGACAGTACCTGGCTGGAGGAACCATAGTTTATATCCTGAATGTCCCCTTTCCCTAAAGGATAGCTAGAGACATGAGTCACTTTTCACTCTCACTCCACTGTGAGGCAAAGGAAGAGAGCTCATCACACACATCATAAAACAGTGCTTTCTACAAGGAGCTCTGGCTACTGTGCAATGGGTCAGGTGAAAGGCAATGGTGGTTTGGACAGGCTGGTGGCTGCGGAGATGGGGAGAAGTGGATGGACTTGAGTATGTTTTGGAATCAAATAAAAAGGATTTGGTGACTACTGGGATGTGTGGAGAAGGCTGTGGTGTGCACACTGTTCACAACATCCCCTCAGTGGCCCAGGTTCTCACGGAGTAACCACAAGGATTGAGTGTGGATGTCATTTACTGAAATGAGAACCACTGTAGGGAGGAGCACGGTTCTGGGAAGATGACAGGATCAGTTTGGAAAGTGCGGAGCAGGATGTGCTGACGAGGCAGCCCACAGGATGTGGAGTGGGAAGTTGAATATAAGGACGTAGAACTCGCTAGAGTTCTGAACTGGACATGTACATGAGAGTTGCTGGCATATAAATTGATGCCTAAGGACAATGTAAAGAGCGAAAAGAAGAAGGCCCAGCAGTAATCCTCTGGGAGCAGCCCAACATTTGAAGGTTGAATGGAGTAGAATGAATCAGCAAGGGATATTGAGGAGTTGCCAGAGAACTAGTATAAAGGCCAGGAGATCTGGGTGACACTTACATCAGGGGTGAGAAGGTTTCAAGAATTTAAGTTCCATGAGGGCAGCAACTATATCCTCTGCACCCAGCATGCTGCCATGACATAGCAGAGCCCCCATAAATCTTTGTTCAGTGAATAAAGGAAAGAGCGTCAACATCTCAAAAGCTGATGGAAGGTCAACTTTTATTGGGTTCATTCACTTTGAACTCATTAGACAGCAGTTAGGTGGCTGATGTCCATGAGAACCAGGCTGTAAGTAGGTGTGGAGAGAAAAGGAAGTGAGACTGTGAAGACAAGAGTGTGTAAACATGACTGTAGAGAAGTTTGGGTGTGAATTGGAAGTGAGAATCAGGGAAGCAACTTTGTGGAGGTTTATTGTTTTTAGTTTTCTTTCATAGGTTGGGACGTCTTTGAGCCTGTTTGAACGATGGTAGAACACGGTCAGCAGACAGGGAGAGGACACGAGAGAATTGAAAGCAGATAGCAAAGGTGATGGTGCTGACAGGACAAGGAATGGTGAGCAGAAATGCAGGGTTTGGCCTCCGATAGAAAGGGGAGCAGGCCCCTCACTGACACAGGAGGAGGTGGAGACGGTGGCAGATGCTGGTGCTTTGAAGTTCTTTCTGCTGTTGTCTCCGGGTTTCTTGTTTCTCTGTGACGTTTGAGGCAAGGCCATCCACTAAGAGTGAAGGTTACTGAGAGAAATTCACAGGCTAAGGAAATACATTAAAAAAAGTATGAAGTAGTGTTTTTGGAAGTGGAAGATGATGATAAAGTGGGAGAAAATCATAATGAGATTGTCTTATGATATTGAGGGCCCATTGGTCACCAGTTCGGCAGGATGCTAATCTGTTCAGTTACTTAATTTTCTCCAGCTGTCCTCATTTTTTTTTTTCCTCAGACTAGTACAAAGAAGAGAGATAACTGGCTTCATTCAGAGGTAAAGTTCCGTCAGGGTTAGGACAAAGAGAGCCCTGAGTGGCGGAGGTTTAACGTTGACTCTTCCTCCCATAGGCATTTATATAGATTCTTTGGGGGCTTTGTTACAAGGCTCCTCCAGCTGCAATTCCTTCCAGTGCAGGCTCAGATTTTGGGGGTTTCCACCCCATACAATATCCTTCCCAAGTGGTTTACTTGGGCAGGTGACAAATGGCTCTTGTCCTTCTTCTTCACTGTCATGAGTTATATTCAACCTACAGAGAACTCACCAAATGATTGCATTTGCTCTAGAAGTGCAGGCTGATCCTAGCATGGTGCCACTGAAGGGGAATGTTGCTCTTTTCCAAATACAGCCATCTTCCATGTTGCCTTCATTTTTCTTGGAAGTCATATGGTTTCTATCTTCTATATTTCCCACTTGTAAGAAATATGCTGCAAGTTCTCTGTGTGACATTCTAGAAGTGCCTCTCTCTGGGGTTAAGAAGAATAACACTCCACCACCCTCTCTAGAGTAGGGAATACTCAGCATAGCACCTGCTCCTTCCAAAAAGCATCCTCACATAATCTTCTCTTTTTATTGTTAATTCTTCCTTGGAGGGTATGTGGGACTTTGAAAGCCATGTAACTGATTCTTGAAGAGCCCTACAAGGTGGTCTGTCTCACACTCTTTTTGCCCTTTATCGTGACTTGATGTCTCCCTGGAAACATCTAATTCAATGTCCTGCACACAATGATGGATCCTGAAATCTAATCTGGACAAAGAAGGCAGTGAAAACTGGCAGAGACCTAGGTAGAAGAAAGAGGTGAGGCCAATGGCTCAGCAGTCACAATGAGGTCAATGAATGGCCCCAATGGGGCTATTTGAATGTCAATAAAAAAATGCTAAGAGGTTGGGGTTGAAAGGGTGTGATTTCAGAGGGGATGTGGTATCTGCTGTTGACATGATCTGGATTTGACCTTGAGAGCAGGTGGCTGAGGTAGAGTAGTAAAAAAAGGATCACTGATGTGGCTGAGGATGAATGTGGTGGGTGGTTCTTCCCAGAGGATGTTGGAGATAAGAGGAAGAGTGAGCAGTAGTAAACGGGCAGCAAGGGAAAATGAGTGACCTGCGGGTTGGTTGATGAGTCAGTGGGGAAGGGAACAGTGCTTAAGCAAGATGACTTGCATTTCAGAGGAATGGGGGATTGAATAAGAACAATGGGGAACAAGCACCTGGAAGTAGCATTTGTGAGTAAGGAAGATTTCCATCCACCCTTTCCTGCACTTGTGATACATGGAGCTGGAAGAGATTTAAAAAAACATCAGCTTGAGGTCACCACATTGGAAGCTGTGTCCTCAAAGGACAACCAGGTTTCACTTGAAGGCAAGCAGCTAGAGGGAACTTGGGGGAAGAGATTGGGATTAGAAGGGAGCTGGCTGATCAGCATGTTGGCTCAGGCAGAAGGATTTGGGAGTGGAGAAGTGAGGGAAGGGTCAGGAAATAATGGAAGATGGGGAGATTCAGCAGATCTGTGGGTCCTACAAGGTTCACTGTAGCCAGGACTTGATGCCTGTGGTTGAAATATGGGGCTCAACTTCCTCACAGTCTACTGATACTTGCTGCTCTACTGGGTCCAAGGAGCAAGCAAGGTCTTTTCAAGGTGCAATTTGATTATGTCATTTATACTACTTTCCCAACTTGAAATCATGAGGACAGGACTTGTTAATGTGATTTTCAGGGTTCCATATGGTCATCCCCCTACCTACTACTCCACTCCAGCCTCTCTGGCCATCTTCTGTCCCTTAAATGGCTATCCCTTCTGTGTTCTGTCTGTCACAGGGTCTTGGCATTTGGCTGGAATATTACTGCCTGCACTTATCACTTACTTAACCACTATTCAGCTTTTGTGGAAGCTCATCTAAAATTTCTCTTACTCCAAGCTGACTCACATGACCTCCCTGACTGGATCAAATTCCCTTTTTATAGGTGATCATCAACCACATTTCTAATATTTATCACAGCTACAAGTATATGTTGTTCCTGGGACTGTTTGTTCAGCATCTCTTTCCTCCACAAGACTGTAAGTTCCAGGAGGGCAGGAACTGTGTGTGTTCTTTACGCAAACTCTATCCTCCAGAGCATAGCACAATGTCTGGCATTTAGTCCTGGTTTCAGTGAATAGTTACTTGCCTAATGGTCTTCACTGGATGGTGTGGGGGGCTGGCGTGCAGCTGCTGAGGCCCTGGACTGGCCTAGCTGGTGGCTGCATAACCTCAGAGTTGCAGCCATGGCACTTCCCCTGGCCTTCCGTGGGGGGTGGGAGCCGGCAGGGATGGGAGCCGGGCTTTAAAAAACACCACTGTCCCTTGAATTTCATTTACATATTCTTTAACAAAAATTTTTTTTCTGAGGCTATTTTAGCAGTTGATTTTCGTGGTTTGGCTGTGGTTCAGAAATTTCCCTGAAAGACAGGGGCCCTGTACTGTTTCCCTGAGAAGAGGCGATCCCATCCCTCTTGGATAAGAGCACATTGTCTATTCACAAGGGGCCTTCAGAGCTCTGCTTCTTGGGGAAGAGCCCAGAAGACACAACAGCTGCAGACTCTGTGCTCCCAGGGGTACCAAAGTTCAAAAGGTCAAGGGTCTTCTTCTGAGGAAGGATACCTCAATCAATGAAGTCTAGCTAGAGAACTGTCCCCCTCCCAACCTTAAACCCAACTTCCTGCCCTAGGCTGTGGGCACTGTTGTTTCTGAAGTTTCACCATCATATGATTTTGTGGCACAAATGGACATGAGCTTTGATGGAGGCTTGGGAGAAGGGCCCTCCTACCTTAGAGATCCATGCATTTTGTGCTTCTTTCAATATGTGCTGTTCAATCTCCAAAGGACCAATTGCCTTGGAGAAACAGAGAACCTAAAGTAGTCTGCTCCTCTACTAGCAACGTAAGTTCCCTGTGAGCAGGACCTCATTGTCATTTCCAGGCCTCTGTGTTGAATATGTACACACAAATATGATGCTAGCAAATACTGTACACCTACAGAGTTGCTAGGCAGGACTCCTTCCCTCACTAGCTCTTCAGTCCAAATAACTGGACTCCAAGGTGGTACAAAACAATCATGAAGAAGGAATTTACTCATGGGAAAAAAGCCATTGTTTATCTGAATTACTACTTGGCCAACAGGGCCTTCAAGCAAGAGGCAGCACTAAAAAGCAAATATGGTACATGACATGAGAGGTGTAGCCTCCAGAAAAAGCCATTTTTCTCTGTAAGAGCTGGAATCCTGGCAGAGATGGGCCCTCTGGTCTTCAGAAAGCCATGCCATGGAGTCACAGATTCTGACACAAATACTAGTTTTAAGTTGGCACTTGGGGATCATCTGTCAAAAGACAATGAGTCAGATGAATTGATTACCAAAAATAGAGTAGATGAAGTGAAGCATACATTGTCATTGCAGAAGTCTCCATTTACTCAAAGAGAAGACATTTATTCAACAATAATTCACTGAGCACCTAAAATTATGTTGAGCCCTGTACCAGGCATTGGGGCTACAAGATAAATTAGGTAGAGCTTTTCCACTCCTCTGCATTTGCTCTTCCCAACCATTTCAGATTTGTTCACATTGTTAATGAGTTCAAGAATAAAATTAATAACTTCTAATTTATCCTGAGAACAGTCAAGGTTAATGAAAGAAGAGAGCGAGGAAAGAGAAAGATGAAATCCCGGGTAGCTATGTGATACTTCAGATCTCAATTTTCTTATCTGCAAAATATGAGGATGAATTACATGCTGCATAAAGTCTGTTCTCTTTTATAAACATAAAGTGAAACCAAAGTTTTCTAAGAGATCTGATTGGTCACTATTTCAGTTTTTACTGGTTTATGCTAATTTACCCTAAAACTTAGTGACTTAACCACCATTTAATTATATCTCACAATTTTGTCAATCAGAAACTCAAACGAGCCTCACTGGGGCACATTTTCTACTCCAGATGGTGTCGAGGTTCACTCAGTCATATTCATCTGGCAGGTGGGCTAGAAGTGCCAAGACAGAAATCCCATATCTGGAGCCCTGTGTGGCATGCCTGGGAGGCTGGGCTCAGCTGAGCAGTCATTGATGTCCCTAGATGTGGCCTTCCCAGCATGACACTCTTGGGATAGCTGGACTTCTTACATTGTAGCTCAGAGCTCCCAGAGTGTTCTAGGAGACCTAGGCAGGAGAGGCAAGGGCTTCTTTTGAACTAGCCTTGAAAGTCCCAGAACACCCCTCTGCCACATTGTAATGGCCAAACAATTTACTAAAAGCAGCCCAAATTCAAGGGGAGAGGAGAAATAGATTCAACCTCTCAATGGAGGAATTCCATGAGCCACATGGAGGAAAGACATTGATGGCAGCTACCATAGTCACTATGAGAATTTAAATGCTACTGTGTCTGAAATTTGGCAATTAAAAATGCTACATCTCTTTATGATCCTTGATTTCTCTTTCTCTTCCTGTAAGTTGAATCATGAGAAATTTAGGTAAAAATACTTCAATATTATGAGTGATTTTTGAGCATGGATGGAATCTGATATGAAAATGCTTAGATAAGCTTCAAATTGAATGAGAAAGATCTGGGAAAATTAAGAAAATGCAGAAGACCTGTAAGACGTTAGGCCTCTTAGCTGTTGCATGGATCAGCTCGCAGCCCCTTTCCCCCATTTTGAAACCTCCGGTAAAAGGAATTTCTCTGCCCGAGACACTGTATCTCTCATGGTGTTCATTAGATGTCTGAGGACCCGTGTCTTTTTTCCACAACTAGATCCCAAAGAACCGGAAAATTTGATTCCTCTGTGTTTCTCCAACGAAGTATTAAGAGGTTCTCAATCGCTCCTTGCTGAATGCACACAATCACTCTTACACGGTTTTAGAGGAAGCCGGAAGTAATGGAAAGAGTAGCTTGAGATCAACTCCTGGTATTAGAAGAAAGTGATTGCATTATCTGTAACCGCTAATGTTCAACAGCTCATCAATGCTCTTTAATGGGCAATAAAAGTGAAAAGCATTGGGGGTTTGTTTGATTGCTGGCCTGTGTCTTGGTAAATTAAATAGTGTACACTTCATGGCAGGAGACAGAAAAGATTTGTACTGTAAGTTTTCACAAAGAACTAATCTTTTTACCCACAATGTCTTTTCTCTGTCTCTGCACACAAGCCACTTTTGACCCAGGCTTTCCCTTTGCGAGATAGTCTTTGCTCAGTGTGGTCAATCTGTACAATGCAGATTGGGGAAAGGCAATTGATGGCTGAGAAAGATTAATCATTACTCTTATGACAAGTTAATTATTATGAAAATGGAGGAAAACTAGGGAAAAGAGAGGCTTCCTTATTTCCATTCTGCTAGAGAATCAATTTCAAGATCATAAAAAATATGACCCCAGAAAGATAAAGGATTCTTGTTTTTCCATAAAAAGTGAATACCACATAAGCAAGGGCCTACTTTTATTGTAACTTCTAACTATAATCTTTCTTTCCTAAAAGCCTTTTTTTAAAGATAATGCTTTCAGAACCCTCCTACAAGGAACCACAACATATTCTTATGATTATATAATAACTGCATAATATGTGTAACTACATAACAACCAATTTTGTTATTTACTTTCCATTTACCCCTTCAATTCAAGCCCTGGCTCAATCTCTCATTTGCTGTGTGTCCTTTGGCCATTTACCTAATGACACTATTCCTTAATTTCTTCAATATTAATAATAATCCATACCCATATGGCAGTCTTGAAAATTAAATGAACTAACTTATGTTTAGAACAATACCCAACATGTTGTAGGTGCTTAATATGCATAATATGAAATTTACAAACACTTCATCTACATTTTCCTCATTTAATCCTCAAAACGAGCCAAACAACATTAGGAAATCAGAACCACGTTGGGAGTTAAGGGCCTACATTCTGAAGTCAGACAACATGGGATTGAGTACTGGCTCTTCCTCTTATTAGCTGCACAATTTTGGCAATTTACTAAACCCATATAGACTTTAGTTTTCTTTTCTGCAAAACGAGAGAGACGATAGTACCTGTTTCATAAATGAAATGTGACATTATACACAAAGCACTTAGAGGAATGCCCGGCACGTGGTAGGTGCCACCATTGCATTTGCTGCTGCTGAATGCTGGTGGGTTGGGTTAGTGTGATTTTCATTGTCGGCACAACATCCTCCTGTATACCAGGCCTCCACTCAGGAGTGGTTTCACAGGTCATCCAGGGTGCTGTGCTCAGATTCTTCCCACTTTGTTTAATGCTCTGTCTTGAATTTTTTGATAAAAATTTGAACAAGGGGCCCTGAATTTTCGTTTTGCACTGGGCCCTGCAAATTACATAGTCCGGCCTGCTCCCACTTTTTGGAATTGATTCAAGAGCCCAGTCACTCATAGGCCACTATCATGCTGACCCCTCTGGGTAGTGTGCATTTATTTTGGGACATCTTTAGAGTTTGAGCCTTTGTAACAGAAGCTACAAATGTATTTCTATACATGCAGCTTTGTCCCTATTGTCAGAGTAAAGGGGACGGGGGTTAGCTAGGTTCTGTTCCAGTTTCTGTGCTTCTCCTCAGATCCATTGGTGTGATGTAGGGTTGGAGCTGTCACAAAGGGATTGCAGATCCATACTTACATCTCACACTGTGTTACCGAGTAGGTAACGTGTATCGAACATGCATTTACTGTTGTGTAGAAGCCATAGCATTAATACAAAACAAGTGAATAAAAAGTGCTGTTAAATGTATAACAGCTTCTTGTCATTGTGTAGTTCCTCAATGAATGAATATTAAATATACTAGAATATCATCAGGCAGGAGATGGAGAAATTTTATGGTAATAGAGGTCTGTATACTTGAAACAACCAGGAAACTTCATATTAGGCTGTGAGTTCCTGAATTGTCAGATCAATTTCAATTAACATTTCCTTATTCAACGCCTTGCACACAATAAGTGTGCAATTAACGTATGTGCAGTGAATGAAATATGTTAAATGGTTTGATCAGATTTCCATACTAATGTATTGGAGGTGGAAAATGTGCTAGGTTGAGTTAACAGAAATAATGGGTGCAGAGAATTCACAGGACACAGTGGAAGGCATGTGAGAGTAAGAAGGGGAGACTACAGAATGTTTAAATTCTTGGAAGCATAAGAACTGATGAGTCAAGATGAAGCAAGTGCACAGTTGGAGGCTCCATAGAACAGAAGTGGGTTTGCCATGGAAGTAGGCAGATATCATGCCCAGTGCTCTCCGGAATGGCATGCCTCCTCACTATGGAGTTATATTCATGTCGTTCCCTTGCTCAGAATGTTCCAGTGACTTCCAAGCCTGCAAAGTCCTACATAATCCTTAATCGCTTTCCAGCCTAATTACTTCCTGCTCTCTCCACCTCACTCTGTTCCAGCCACACTATTCTTCAAGCTGTTCCTTGAACATTCCTTGCACAGCCCTGGGCCATTGATATTCCCTTTGCCTGGAACAACGTTCTATCATTTTTTTTATTCCACTTTATTCAGGTATTTTCTCCAAGGTCACATCCTCAGAGCAAACTTCCCCAACTGCCACGTGTAAGACAGATAGCACCCCAGTCATTCTCAAGCTCTTTATCTTGCTTTATTTGTTCGCATGTTATATTACGTATTTATTTGTTCAATTGCCTATTGGTTTGTTTTTTCTCCACCATAACACAAATTTGAGGACAGACACATCTTTCTGTTTTGCTCACTGCAATATTCGGTGGGCTTAAAGCATTGTCTGGAAGAGTGAATGCTCAATCAATATTTGCAGAATGAATAAATAAATGATTTAAAAATCTCCATGCAAATGAAGAAAACAGTGATTAGAAGAGGAGCAGTAGGCAGTCAACTAGTTCTGCCTTGGGAGAAAATCTGGGAGGGGTTGAAGAGTTGGCCAAGAATGAGATCACAAGGGGCTAGGCTTGGAATTGAAATTTTAAAGATTGCGTTGAGCCTGCAAGCTTATCAGCATCTCATATATGACAAATTTGTTATGTCTTCTCCTTGTTAAGTCACAGTCAATGTTAATAAACTGAGAGTTTTGGCAAGTCCACAGTGACTTACCTGTTCTCGGTGGTGGCCACTGCTGCGTGGAAGTAGATCCTAGGTTTCCCCAGGCTTGTTCTCCTGGTATGGTGCCTTCGTGATTTGGTTCAAAGTTATAAAAACTGAGCCAACTTGATACTTTGGGTGCTCTATCTGCTTTTTGCTATTACCAAGGAGAGTTGATTCCACCCAAAGGAAGTTAGCATAGGTAGGAAAAGGAAGAAGAAATCTACCAACTGAAGAAAAGGATTAACTCACTTCCTGAGAAAACATTACCCTAACCAAACCCATGGAGTTCTAAGCATTTGTGATGGATTTTATGATTGTTCCAAACTCTTTATTCTCTCTTAGTAACAAGTTATGCATCCATACTCTATACCACCTGACTTTACAATGCCTTCCAGTAAGGTAGCAGAGTACAACTTCCTGCCTCACTGACTTTGGAGTTGGCCCTGTTCCTTGCATTGGCCAATGAAATATTGGCGCATGTAACATGAACAGAGCTTTCTATGTGCTTGCTCCATATAGCTTGCCCTCTAGTGCTGTCTTCCAGGAGAAGAGCTTCCTCTGAGAAGCCCCCAGTGCCAGAGTGGCAGATGCATGCAGCCAATTTGAGTCCAACCTACAGGCAGAAACGGAACTACACTAGCTAATCTGCAGACTTATGGGTGAAAATACTAAATGTGTGTTATTGTAAACCACAGAGATTTGGTGGGTTTTTTTTTTATGCCATAAAATCTTGACCAAAACAGTTGTTGGAACATTTCCAGTGGTATTTTTGATAAATGTGCTCTATTTATCAAGCAAAGTTGCTATGGTTTGGTTATGTTATACACACATTTTGCCTAAATCCTAAATCAAACTATGAGAGTCAGAGTTTTCATTTGCATGATGGCTACAGGGTAAGCTGTTCTTGGACTGTCCCAGGGAGCTTGTCTGCTGTAGAAATTCTGAGTGATGGACCACCACTGAGGAAATTCCTTAGCAGAAAAGCTCCATTTCTTTTGTATTTTCTCTTACACTCCTTTGCAAAGAGTAGGTACTCAATAAATTGAACTTATTATCTAGCTTCACTGCCCAATAAGGTAGCCGTTAATCACATGTGGTGATTTAAATTTATTTAGAATTAACTAAAATAAAAATACATTTCAAATTCTCAGTAACCACATTTAGCTAGTGGCCACCACATTGGACAGCACTGATATAGAACATTTCCATAATCACATAACGTTCTGTTGGACAGTGGCTACCTCTAGATTCTAGGGGTTGGGTAATTAATTAATTTTGAAGGTTGGGAGAAGTTCTTTGTATTTCAATTATATGAGTGCTGGAGTGATAGGATGGAGAGAGGAGAGAGGGAATATAAGGAAAAATGAGCTTTATAATCCTCTTTCACCTTTGGTTCAGACATAAATAATCTTTATAAAATATCACCCCGTGTGTTGGTCTTTCTCATTTTGTTGAGTCTTCTAGAAACATTCTAAGACACATAGTTCCCCAATCACATTTACTGACAAGTAGGTATGTGTGTGTGATCCTTCCAGAGAGTATCTCACCAGGTCAACCATATTTCAGTTCATCTCCCAAATGCAGGGAATGTGTCAATAAGGTTTGTGAATTCATGACCTCCGGTCCTTCTAAAATAAGAGACAAAAAGAACAACTAAAAAACTCAATGAGAAAATGTGTTCAGTGCTGAAGTTAGCACTCCCAGCCTAGCCCAGATGAGCTGCAGCAGTGGCAGGCGTTATATTTGTGTCCTCAAGATCCATCAAGCTATGTGGGCAAAGACTCAGCAAGCAGAAGGCAACAGAACATGGGCTAAGATCAGCAATTTATCTGAGGCCAAATACCATGAAACAAAGGGAGACTCATTATGTAAGCCAACTACAGGTACATTAGTTCCGTTTCAGGGACTTTTAACAGGTTTTCATTTATTTCACATTTAACATCAGTATCAGCCTTAATATAAGAAACACTGTAGTCATTTTTTATAGTACCTGGTAATAAAAATTCTCAGGAGGAACTTTTCAAACGATTTTTCAGATACATTTTTCTTAAAGGAAACTTTTACATGTGAAATAATACATTTTGCTCTAAAAATAGACTGAAAAGTCTCTTTTCATCTCTGGCCTCTTGGTCATCTTTGGTCGTTTTTGCCAATTAGTGGATTTATTAGTACTTGGGCTTTCCTTAGTAGCAACAGTCCTTGGGCTCTGTCTTCCCCAGTAGCTGCCCTACACAATATCCTGCACTCCTCAGCTAATCTTTTCCACCGTTCCAACCCATTTTGCCTAAATCCAGCATCAAACCGTGAAGGTCAGATTTTTCTAAATCTTCTGGAATTTCCACTGCAACATATTTTTAGCCCTACTGAGACCATCAGTCCAACAGCCCTAGAACTTTCTTACTATTTTGTCTTCCCTTCCTAGTGTCTATTCTACAGGACAGCGTTATAAAGACTACCTTACAAATACCTTAGATCCCAGGGATCTCTGATGTACCTTCCAGGGAAAACCTGGAACCTGGTTTTGCCCAATTATTAGCTTTTTCTGCACTGTTAGCTGAACAGCTGAGCTGATCAGCCTCCACTGTGCCCCACTCAGCACTGTCCAGGATTTATACCACATTTCTACATCTTAAGATAATTCCAACCCCTCCCATCTCTCCTCAAATCACCCCACCACTCCCTTCAAACTCCAGTGATGACTTTTCCCTATTTTTTATTGAGACAGTAGAAACTACTGGATGGTGCTGTGGCCTGAATTCTGTCCCTCCTCCCCCAAAATTCACATGTTGAAAACCTCACCCCCAGTGTGACTATATTTAGAGATGGGGTCTTTAGGAAATAATTAAGGTTGCATGAGGTCATAAGGGTGAGGCCCTAGGTCAATAGGGCTAGTGCCTTTACAAGAAAAGGAACAAATGCCAGAGCATACTCTCTCCCTGCCATGTGAGAAGGCAGCTGGTCATCTGCAACCCAAGGAGAAAGCCCTTACCCGACATCAGCCCTAGTGGCAGTCTTGGCTTTTGGTCTCCAGACTGTGAGAAAATAAATTTCTCTTATTTACAGTCTCTGGTATTTTGTTATGGCAGCCCAAGCAGACTAAGGCAGATGGAAACCTTCATCTTCCCACCAACAAATGTGCAAACCCACCTCCACCCACCACACCCATCTTCCTTTTCTTCTCTCC
>NW_012142745.1:6033360-6048940 GCF_000956105.1 Propithecus coquereli
GAGGGGGGAGGAGGGAGGAGGGGACGGGTATTTGTATACACAAGGAGTGCAATGCGCACCACCCGAAGGATGGACATATTTGAAACACGGACTTGGGGGGGGACCAAGGGCAACATATGTAACCTAAACATCTGTACCCCCATAATATGCTGAAATAAAAGAAAAAAAAATCAATATCCACCTCTCTGCAGAATTATTCTCAACATCCTGCAAATTTGCTCTAACATCTCCCATCTTAGGACAAAAAAAAAAAAGTATGTCCACATCTTCCTCATAGTAACACCCTGGCTCTTGATTTCCATTCCCAGCTCAACCTCTTGAAAGAGTTGACTCCATGTTGCTTCGCTTTCTCATTTCCCATACACTCTTCCATTACCTCAGCTCATACTAATCACTGTATTTCCTTGATAAGTTCACTGCCGCAATTCTCTAATGTTGCATATCAAAGCACACTAACTTAGTGGCTTGAAACAATAACAGATCACAAATCCACTCTTGGGGCAGGGCTCAGGAGAGCCAGTTAGGTGGCTTGAAGCTGGGGACTAGAACTATCCGAAGGCTCATCCATTCACATGTCTGGCAGACGCTGGGAAGACTCACTACACGAGGGGACTCCCACACCTGGAGCTCCTCCAGCATCTCCCTCCATCTCTATGTGGTCTCCATGTGAAGTCTCTAGTATGGCAGCTGCAGAGCAGTCAGACTGTTTAAATGTTAGCTCAAGAAAACCAAGGAGCATGCCCTAAAAGGGAAGTGCCAGTAACCATATGTGTAAAAATTTACCCCAAAATTCAGTGGCATAAAACTACTATTTCTTATGCTCATTAATTATGTGGGTCAAGAATTCAGACAGGGCAGAAGAGGATGGTTTATCTCTGCTCCACCATGTCTGGGGCCTCCTCTGGAAGATTTGAAGGCTGGGGGCTGGAATAGTTGATGCCCATCGTTGGCTAAAACCTCAGTCAGAATGTCTACACATGGCCTCTCCATGTGTCCCAGGCTTCCTCAAGATACTGTGGCCGGGTTCCAAGGGTGAGCATTGAGAGAAAGAGAGAGAACTGAGACCAACCCAGGCCAAGTCATTTTATGACCTTGCTTTTGAAGGCTGTACATCAAGGCTCCGTCTTGGGGCTTCATCCATTCATGGGGTTTAAATATCATATTTATCCTGATAACTCCAAAATTTACTTCAGTTCCAGAGCTTTATCCTAATCTTTGACATCTCCATGGATGTCTGATAGGCTTTTCAAACTTATCAAATCCCAAAAGGTATCCCTGGATTTTCCCCTATCATCCTCTAATCTTCCCCACTACAGTAAATACCATTGTCAAGTCAAAATCCTAAGAATTGTCTTTGTATTTTTCGCTTCCCTCTGTTCCTTCCCATCAATTCTTCAGTAAATCTTGTTGGTTCTATCCACAAAATCCATTTCAAATACATCCAATTCTCTTTATTTTTTTCATCATCACTCTAGCCTGAAGCACCAACATCTTTTTCCTGGACTGCTACGGTAGCTTCCTAACTTGTAGATGGCATTAGGCACTTGTTTGTGAATATGTAAATCTTTCATACCATTCGATCATTCTTCCCTCAATGTCATCTAAAAAGCACCCAGGACTATGTTGGAGCAAAAGCTTCCTGTCTCAGAACACGAATGGCTTCCACCTTGCAATGACTCTCCAATGACAGGAGCCCAAAGAAATGGCTCCTTATCATACTTGTCTCAAAGGAATTGTGTTGTACTATTAGTAAGGGGACATTAACCTTGCCTAGAAAAGTATGATGGATCTGGAGAGTATTACATTTTTTTCCTCTGTTAAGCTGACGATATTCTTCAAGATGTACAGATCTTGTTAATAAGGTACATTCCCTGTGGTTTAATAATTTATTAAAAATTATTTATTGACTGCCTTGCATATGCCAGGCCTTGTTCTAGTTGCTGGGGAAACAGAAGTAAACAAAAAAGAGCTTCTAATAAGGAAAGGCAGACAATAAAAAATATGTGAAATATGTCAAGAGGTGATAAGAGCCGTGCAGAGAAATAAAGCAGTGTGAGGGAGATGGAAATGAAAAGTGATGGAACAAGCACAGAGCCATGTGGTGTTCCTGTCTCTTGGTCAGGGAATGCATCCCTTTAAGATGGCATTGGAACAGGGGACTGAACGATGTGAAGGAACAGCCATGAAGGTATCTGACGACAAGTTGTTCTGGGCAGAGAGAACAGCACATCCAAGGGCCCTGAGGCCAATGTGTGCTTGGCATGTTCAAGGAGCCTCAAGGAGGCCAGGTGGTGTGAGCAGGGGTAGGAGACGAGGCAGGAGAGGTAGCAGGACATTGACGGCTCATTGGGCTGACTATGTGACAGGCTGACAGTGTTTTGGTAGAAGAGGTACTCTTGTTTCCTAAACTCTGACACATGCCAAGGGGCAAAGGGGAGTGTTAGCAGACACAAAGAAAGCTCTGGGGTAGTGGGCATATATGCGACGTTGGTTTCCATTATGAACCCTGGCACCTACTCGACATGGGCAGAGCACCTCCCGCAATGCCTGCGCAGAGCACCTACTCAGTCAATGACAACTGTTGTTGTTTGTTACCACGTTTGGTGCTAGTTGGAAAGCTTGGGTTCAAGTCCCAAATCCAGCACTCGCTGTCTTGCCTGTGTGACCTCCAGCAAATCACCTGACTTCCCTGGGCCTCTGTTATGATGTGTGCTTGTATCAATGAGAGGATTGACAGAAAATGCTTGGGGAATGCTTACCATAGTGGTACATAGTAAGGGTTTGATAACTGTTGCTCATTCTCATCATCAGGTAGTTTCTATAACAGCATGGAAATGAGAGATATCCTATAGACACAGTTAACACTATTTTATGGGTATTTCTAGACCCTCTTCCCTGTTGCTGTCTTCCTTGCTTTGTTCACGTGTTCACGCTCACCAATCCCCCACTCTGTATCTCTTATCCCCTTATTCTACTTTATTTCTCCTCCGCCACAGCCATTAACATATGACCTGCTAGATGTCCACTTCCCTATTGTCTGTTTCCTTGGACTAAAATGTAAGCGCCGTAAGGGCAGGAACCTTTTCTTCTTTAGTTTACTGATGTAACTCCAGTGCCGTGGATGGTGTCTGGAGAACAGTAAGCTCACAAGTACCATCTGTTGAATAAGTTAATGAAAAACAAATTTCAGGGGAGCTCTCCCAGCCATCAGTAACAATGGGTAACACCTCCAGTCCCAAGTCTTGGCGTCAATATTTAGAGCTCTGGACTTTCTAATACAGGGCATTGTTCTTTCACATCATTATCTGAGCATTAGGAAACTGAACATCTTGCATTTCAAGTCTGACAAGTTGGAGAGCTCCTGAAGTTAGAACAATTTACTTTATGGGAACAGGCAGTCAGCCTGATCTCTACTCCAGCCTCGTGCAGTCCTTTGGGGCCTCACTCTGCCAACCACCCTGCAAGCCCAGACCAGGTAGCCCAGTGCTGTAAATTTCTTCCATTAGTAACTGCCAAACGGTCCTTTCCTCCACTGACTTGGCTTCTGGCTTAAGTCACATAATTCAACTTGTAATTTCTCCAAAGGGCCATTTCAGACATTTCACATCCTGAAATTATAGGGATTGTATATTTTAGGCCATTTGCAGCCCTGCCTTATCCACTAGAGATTGGGCGTAGAAAGATGGAGGAGACATAAGATTTTCTTTGGCCACATTTGGTCTAATCAGTATGAACTTCACAAAGAACATCTTGCTCATTTCCCCAGAGCCAAGAGAGACTTATGGAAGCTGTTCTGCAAAATAGCAATTGTATTTTATTTGTCGTCCCTGTATTTTCTTGGGGAAGCGTGGCCTGGGTTGATTTTTGCATTGGGCTGCAGGTTTGACTTAAATCTCCACATATACTTCCTGAGGCTGATTTAATGTGGCGAGTAGCAATGAGCAGGTCTCTAACAATCATTATGATAAAAACTTTCACATTGGAGATTTAAGGTTTTTGGGTCTTCTGGTTAACGAAAGTGCATTCATGTCACCCAGCTGGCCACCTCCTTTTTTTTCCTCTAAGGTTTGTAAGTTAACCGCTGTGAGTCACATATGGAAATTACCTGTGTTTGCAAAATGTCTCTGAGAAAGAAATTTTACCTTTAAATCTCTCCTAAAATAAAAAGAATGACCTTCATTCCACTTGGACCTCATCTAGTATGAAAACTCAGCCTAGCAAAATGCTAATCTTCACCCTGGTGGGATCAGAGACTTTGTGCCCGGAGAAATCACAGGAAAGCTGCTTTTGGGGGAACTCTGGCTGACAACGCATTGAAGAGCACACAGGATGCTCCGCTCCCTGCCAGGCAGGCAGGGCTTGGGGGATGAGATCAGCTTTCCTGAATAGAGATCTAATTTAAATAATGGCAGATTTAAATAAGAGCAGATTCATTTGCTCCCACTAGATCGAGATTGCCAGAATCTGCCCAGGGTAAAGATTGCATTTATAATGAAGCTGGGGGCGGGGTTGGGGGGGTGGCTGTTTCCACTGAAAGAACTGTCACTCATCCTGGAACAGGAAGCGTGGGCATCCCTTCTGGACAACAATGGAGAGGGACTTCCTCCACTCTTTATCCCATGGCAAGAGGTCATGGGAAGGGTGGGAACAGTCCTGACGGGTAGGTGTGATCAGAGAAACCTCTGGTCGGGTTGGGGTTGTGCGCTGGGAACAATGGAGGCGAATGGGCGTGCAGATTTGAAAACATTAGGTAGATAAAACATTACAATGCTGGCCCAGGCCCAGGGTGGCAGAAAGCCAGCTTAGGCGAATGTAGCAATGAGAGGGAGACTTCCTGCACCACCCCACCCATCGCTAGGTGGTCCGTGAGTGGAGAGGTGGGTGCCATCGTTGAGTCCCTCCCTTCCCTACTGGAAGTACTAATACATCTGTTCCTCTCCTGCTCCTCAAAGTAGCCTAAGTGCAAAGAATATCCAGGATAATTCACTTATATTAGGGTGACAAGCCAGAAATAATAAAAAGAGATTCAATTAGCTATAAAATGTGAGTATGTGTGACTGAGAGGGGGTGGTTGAGAGCCCTATGGGGCAGCTGAGAAGGTTGACTGCTCTTGGACACCCTGGAAAGGTGCAATCGCCTTCAGAGAGCCCAGGTATTTATGAGGTTCTTCCTAAATGGAAAAAGTGCAGTACAAATTGCAGAAATTGCTTTAGTTCTCATAACAGATGCCTCCCCCAAGCTGAAACCCAGCCTGGTGCCCTGCAGCTGATACTGGATCTTTTATGTTGTTCTAAATTAAATTCAGAGCAATTCAGCCCCTGCTGCAAGTACTATTATGTGGGCTTACTTGCACTAAATCTATGTTTATGGGAACATAAACTACATGTCGTTCCTATCATCAGATTTTATTGATGATGATTTCAGATATGTGCCCATCGACTGCCCTTTTAATCACTGTCAGTCATTCTTTTCTATCACAGTCGGATGTAAAATAGCAATGATGATTTTAAAATAAAGCCCTCCTTGCACTCAACTATATTTAGGGCTAATTAAGAGTAAATAACTATTCCCAACAAGGAAGGCGGGATCCAAGCAAATCTTTGACAAATGCAGCCTTCCCTTTGCAGGAACATATTCTTGTCCTCTGCCAGTAAATATTTCCACACAACCAGAAGAAACACTGAATTTTCCCCCATTCAGAATGTCATGCTGCTCTTTGATACAAGTGGAGAAAAATAAATACTAGTCAAGACCAGGAAGGAAAACACAAGAAACATTTAATTAAGAAAAAAATATATAATTCCCCGTCTCTTTCAGTGTCGCCCAGTTCGATTTGCTGTCCTCAGCTGTGTGTAGTGAATGAATGCAAGCACAGGCTCTTAGCTCCCACTCTGAGTCTGACATTTCCCCTGCATCTCCCCCCCTCCCTCCACTCCCACCCTTTCTGTGATGCAACACAATTCATTCATTATGTTTCGAAGGTTACAGTCAATTGCTCCAAGACAAGAATGCAAAATGCATAGGACCAGACTTCCCACATTGCGAAGGTTCATCCTGATTTCAGCTCTGTAGGCTCTCCTGCAGTGTATTACCCCAAAAGGCTCTCTGTTAAGTTTTCCTTTGACTGGGCCTTTTAATTTCCCCTTTCATTTAAAGATGAGAGACACTGTTACTTTGCAAATTATAGATTTTAATATTTCGTATATTTTCACTTTCCATTGGAATCTTACAGCTATTTTTATGCATTTCTTCTAAATGATAATAGTTAAAATGAAATATCTTCCCATTCTAGGGAAGAAGAAAGAAAAAATGCATTAAAGACACATAAGCTCAGAAAAATTGGACTGGATGATGGAAGAAAGTACACTTTGAGCTATCCATATGGACATATAAGAAATATATTTTGTATATTTATCCCTATTTATGGAAACGTAAGAAATCTATTATAAAATATAGAGTTGGAATAAATTAACATAATGAAGAAATAAGCATGGGTATTTTTTTAATGCAAACACATTTAAATAAGAAATTTTTATATATGCATTCAACAAAGAGTGGTTGAACATCAACAATGTAAGTCCTCTTTACTAATTTCTGAAGCTAAAGTTTCCTAACTCTTGTTTTTATTGATGCTTCAAGGAGTCTAGGAACATTTATAATCTTCAACAATTATTTTTAATTAATCCACTTAAAAATTATAGGCATATTCCAGTTTACTAATTGCTAGTTGGCACCAATGTGCTAAGTTTTGCTATATATTGTTTATAATATCTGGGTTCAATGATCCTTTCCACAACTCTGTTGAGAACCTATCATATGTCAGGCAGAGTTCTCAGTGCTGAGAATACAGGAGTAAAAATGGTGACTGGAGACTCTGAGCCTGCAGAGCTTACATTCTAATAAGCAAGATATCCAATAACAAATAGACACATTGTACATGCTGTGAATAAGGGGACAGACGGTATCAGACGGAGCAGCTTTTTAGAGAGAGTCACTAGGGAAGGCCTTTCCAAGGAGGTGACTTTGGAACAAAGACTGTAATGGGCAAGGCAGAGGGTGGTGGGAGATGAGCACATCTTTGCAGGTCATGGCAAGGACTAGGGCCTCGAGTTTGAGGGAGAATGGGAGGCTTGGCTCACCGACGTTGCGTGATATAGTTTACATTTTACAAAGACTTCTCTGGCTACATGGAGAATTGACTCTTGCAGAGGGTTGCCAGATAAAACTCAGGATGCCAGTCAAATTAGAATTTCAGATCAGTAACAAATGGTTTTCATATAAGTTTGTCCCAAATATTGCATGGAGCATATTTATACTCAAAACAATTTATTGTGAGACCAGAGCCCCAGAAATAAAATGCAGCAATCACTAACCAACCTGAGAATAATTCTTGCTTGGGTCACTGTTTTCCTGTTTTCCCACTCCCTTCTCCTCCCAGCCTCCAAGTCAACCCCCCTGACTTGCTGCTCATGGGTATCCAGTGGGGAGGTAGGCCTGTGGGCCTTTGGCCAATGACTTCTTTTCCCATCTCTCTCTTTGACACATCCCTGCCTACTTCATCTCTCCAATTTCTACCTAGGCTTCCAACCAGTGGCTTTGCTCTCCCTTCATAATGGCTAAAATCTCAGAAAGAGAGAGAGAGACGGAGAGACAGAGAGACAGAGAGAGGCTAGGCTGGTAGTCATCATTTCTGAGCACCAGGGCTAACAGGCCAAGTGTGCTTGGGTACACTTAGTCAGCTCTTGACTCTCCCCCCATCATTATTAACTATGAGAACAAGATGATCCACTACCCAGTAGCAACATGCATTGTTTAAAAAGATATTATGAGCAATCGCCAACAATGAGGGGTCATTCTGGAGACCCTGGATAGAAGACAGAGAGCCAAGAGAAAGTTTTCAATGAGAAATGAAAGTGACACTTTTCTGTTTCTTAGCACTTAAGAAAACCAAAAATTATAGACAATTGAAGAACTAAAGCTGGTTTCCTAGGATAATATATTAGTATGCTCAGGCTACCCTAATGAAATACCATAGATGGAATGACTTAAATAGCAAAAATTTATTATTTCACAGTTCTGGAGGTTGAAGTCCAAGGTCAAGGTGTTGACAGGTTTGGTTTCGCCTGAGGCCTCTCACCTTGGCTCGCAGATGGCTCCCCGTGTCCTACATGGTCTTTCCTCTGTGTGTGCACATCCCTGGTGGCCCTTTGTGTGCCCAATTTCCTCGTTTTACGAAGACACCAGTCAGAGTGGATTAAGGTCCATCCTAATGGGCTCATCTTAACTTAATTACCTCTACAAAGGGCCCTCTCTGCAAATATAGAGGAGTCACATTCTGAGGTACGGGAGGTTAGGGCTTCAACATATGAATATTGGGAGACACAGTTCAGCCCATGACAAGTTGAAGATACGCTTGTAATGACAGTTGAAGTTGCCCACAGCTGAGGGACTGAAAGACCAAATTGGGTTCCCAGAACAGCAGATAGGAGGGCTTTCTACTGATGTCAGGATGAGAAACAAATAAATGGAACACAGGGTCACATACTCAGCTGGGCCTGGCACCCTTCTAATCTCAAATGTGAAACATGGGTTTTCTCATTGGATGAGTGTTCACCTGTTCTTTTCTCACAGGGAGTAAACTAGACCATAAAGAATATAGAAGGATTGTAAAAGCATACATAACACGTAATTAGAAATTTAATTCTAAATATCCCCACATCTGTAAAGTTTGATAATCATCCCCATAGACTATGTTGAGGTTTAAAGTATTTTTTGTTTTGTTTTGTTTTTGTTTGTTTATTTTTTTGTTTTTGGGGGGTTTTTTTTGGATATGGCGAGGGGCATAATAAGGCTTTTAATGATGGGAGAGTAGTATGTGCAAAAGAAAAATTTGGAAATCACTACCCAGAGTAGTGCTTTTAAAATTTTTCAGAAAGTATTAATCTGGTGTCAGAGGAGAGTGAACCCATGGCTGGAAGAAGAATATCTTAGTCACCTTGGGCTGCCACAGCAAAATTCCATAGACTGGCTGGCTTCAACAGCAAAAATTTATTTCCCACAATTCTGGAGGCTGGAAATCCAAGACCAAGGTGCCAGCATGGTCAGGTTCTGGTGAGGGCCTTCTCTGGGGTTGACTTCTTGCTGGGTCCTCACAGATAGAGAGAGACCAAGCTCCAGTCTCTTCCTCTTCTTATAAGGACACTAATCATGTCATGAAAGCCCTACCTTTGTGACCTAATCCAAACCTAATCCTGTCCCAAAGACCTCACCTCCAAATACCAACACGTCGGGGTTAAGGCTTCAACATACGAACTTTGGGGGGTGGACACAAACACTCAGTCCACAGCAAGAAGAGAGAAAGGGGTGTTTGTGCTTTATCAAAAATATATATTTGAACTTTACATTCTGTTCTATAACATACTTAAACCTTTTTTTGTGATAGAAAACTATGTTACTTTTGTCCTTGAAATCCATGAGAAAGTTCATGTTCCAGTA
Source organism: Propithecus coquereli (assembly GCF_000956105.1). NCBI lineage: Eukaryota > Metazoa > Chordata > Mammalia > Primates > Indriidae > Propithecus > Propithecus coquereli. The sequence goes on from NW_012142745.1 coordinate 6,042,856, forward strand.
AGACGTACCACGTTTGCCATGCAACTTTGCCTTACCCCTGGCATCCTAGTAATAGATCCCTGGTTATTTGTGCTCCAGTTTTAGAATCGTGACCTCAGAGGCTTAACTGCCTTAGTGCAGATAAAGGCAGAATTTCTCCTTTCCCATCCCAAGGCAGCCTCTCTACAAATCTCCCTGGCTATTCCAGGAGCTCCCACCATTTCTTTGGTAGTTAATGCATCGTTATCTATTGCTACAGTTATGCTGCATAACAAACAACCACAAAACCTCAGTGGTATAAAATAATAAACATTTCATTCCTGACTTGATGGGTTGGCTAGATAGTTCCACTGAGCCTGGCTGGGCTTGGCTAAGCAGTTCTTGTCTTGGCTGGAGGGGTCACTCCTATGTCTGACCACTGACTGGCTTTTGATTCATGTGGGATGATCTTGGCTGGGATGAGTGCTTTGCTGCACATGCTCTGTCTTCCTCCAGCAAGCTAGGCCAGGCTTGTTCTCATGGTGCAGGGAAGAGAATAGAGGCGTGGAAGGCCTCGTAAGGCCTGGTTCAGAGGTGAGGCCACATTCTATTAGCCAACGTCAATGAACAGGGCAACCCAGATAGAAGGAACAGGAAAATAGACTATACTTGAGATGATGGGAGAAGTAGCAAAGTCACATTGGAAAAGGCACAGATTCAGAGATGGTTAGAGGATTGGGTTATTCTCTCAATCAATTTACTACAGGTAGGCATTCTGAGCCATTTGTTTTTAATAAGCAAAACTCTATCTTCATATGGCCTTTTTCCATACTGCTTGCTTATGGAGGCCAAGGAATCTAACTGGAACCCAGGATAAAGTATTATGGGAAGATTTTAGCCGTCTTCGAACATGAGTTTCAGCTACTCGTACATACTCATCGTTGGGGGCGGGGGGAGTATGGATCTCCCCCAGTAATGACTTTCCTGAAGTCTGGTGGTTGACTGATGATGAGATTGCTTTGTTAGATGGGGCCAAATCCTTGATAAAAGTGAGATGGAGATTTGTGAGAAATTTATTACAGATGTGACAATTTGACATCTGCTTGAGCAAAGAGTTCAATCATATAGAGAAAGAAAAGGCTGTCGAAAATGTGGAGGAGAAAAATTATGTAAGTCAGTGATGCTTAGATATACAGAGGAAAAATAAATCATATTTTTGAAGCAGTTCAAGAAACTTTGGTAATTATGAGCCAGATTTATATCCCCTAAAATGTAGTTTTTTCCTGGAATCACATCTCGCAGTTAAAAGGGAATATACAAAAGAAGCTTCTCTCTTCATTTTTAAAGTATATGTCATTACATTACTCAGATATTTACTCCTTTTTATCCACAACTCAAGATGAATGTTGGGGACGGGAGAAAAAGACTATGTAGTTTTGGAATAGCCATGTAGAGTACATTTTAGAACGTAGAATGAAGTGACACAGAGAACTATGTTGATTGGACATAACATTCCATGTGTCGGGCACTGTGACAGGCACATTATGTCATTTAATCTCCACCATGACATTGTGGGATAGGCATCAACAAGCCCTGATTTTACAGGTAAGGAAGCAGCAGCCCAGAGAGGATAAGTGGCTTGCCCAGATTCTCACAACTGTGAGAGCAAAAGTCAGGAATTGATGCCCAATCTTCTGTTGTCTTTTTTTTTTTTCTGGCTGCGATTCTTCCACTGTAACTGACCACTATCATCTTGAGTAACTGTTTACGAATCTTTGTAATTTGAAAGTTTAGAAAAATTATTAAATTTTTTTTCCCCTTTGTTTTGTTTCCTCTCAAATATGGAGAAAGGAAGCCTATCTAAAGCCTCATGAATGCCTCACCCTTTCTTCAATGCTCTTGCTCTGGAATGATCTTTGTTAAACTGACGAAAGAGAGACCAGTCGTCAGGGGTGCGAGCCAACAGGAGTGATGAACACAAAGGATGCAATGACTCCAAAGTTTGCAAATTTGAGGAAGAACTTTGGTCCAGGGCAGGTTTGGGAGAGAGAAGTGACAGCTGCTCATACTAGATACATGCCCTGCGCCCTGCTGCTGTGGGCACCGGTGCCAGCACCCACAGGGAGGTATTTATAGTTCTGAAGAACAGCAGGACTCATTCATTCATCCCACGTGCCCTCCCAGACAGTTAGGGTAAACAACTTTCACATGCATTTCCTGTTAGATTAAAAAAATTCCACAGTGGTCCTAGTCCAATAGTATTTGAAAATTCCCTTTTTGTGTTTCCTCTAAAAGTACTTTCTTTTGCAAGAGATTTCCTGGACATGATATCATCCTAACTATTTCTTGACCAACTTTAACACTGATCACTTCAAATCTAGACAGTTTACTCAACTTTACAAGGTAGTTAGGGTCTCTCGGGGAAGGTCTAAAACAGGGATGACAGGAACACTTTGATTCCGTGGCCAGGTCCTACCGTTGGAGTAATGTGCGACCTGTCTGCCTGATGAACGTTTACTACATAGCTCAGAGACAGAGCTAACTGGTTGTGGAATCGTGAGGAACATTATAAAGCAGCTAAGAAAATTGTGAAGGGAAACATGAAATAACTTGACGCCCTAGTTCTTACTGAGTGCTTAAGAGCAAACTGTTCGGAATTGTTGCAAAAGTTAACACCTCCAAAATTGTCACTCAGTTCCCTGAAGAGAGTTCAGAGTTCAGTACTTCCCACTTCCCTGTCTCAGCTTCTCTCAATGATTCGCAACCAGAGGAAGCAACACCCCCTCAACCTCTGCTCCCAGCTCCCCAGGGTGGGGTGTAGGCAGAGAAGAAGTTAAATCCAGCTTTACACAGATTTGTTCTTCTATAAGAATCTTGCCTCAAAGATAAGAGAAAATGGGAGAGAAATGTTGGCATCTTGTCGATGAATCACTTGAGACAATGCTAAGTCATTCTTAGAAAAGGATAAGGAAATAGGCATTTGATTTTGAAGTTTGAAGTTAGAGACAGTTCCAGAACTTATTATGGAAATGACATTTGCCATAGATAAAGTCTAGTTAAGGAAGACAAGTCTCCTAGCATGAGAATCTTTTCAGCCTCATGAAATGTGGCAGCTTCTAACAAAAGAACAGGAGACAAGAGACGGGCACCTCTGGCCAGAGTGGCTAGTTCTCTACATACATATCCCAGGCTTGAGAATCCCGGCTTTGTTCAAAGGAAATGCTGGTCCCGCCCACTCGCTGGATTCAATAGTCCTCAGCCGTCCATGGAGGTGCCACTGATAACCCCAACAGCATAAGGGTGGGAGAACAAGCCACTGTCTAGGGCTTGGATGGTTGGCCTGCTTCAACCTGGTAAACCTGGGAGTCAGCCCTCTCCTGACCAAACCTAGACAACACAGGGCAAGATTACAAATGGCATTGACATTTCTCAGATACAGAGGAGGTGGGAAAGGGAACAATGAGTGAGTACTTGGAAATTAACTGAGGCCAGCCCCATAGCTGCCAAGTGACAGTTACTGTGCAAATCGGAAGGATCTCACCTGCCTTCTGGATGTGAGGTTGATTTGGCTTCAGCAGGAGTCTCTTCATTGATCAAAAGGGTGGAGCTGACTTACCTGGCTGGCTAAGAGGAGGCTCTTTCCTTCCCAGACCCGCATTCTCTCTTCTTTAAACCTTTATCCCCCGGAGATACAAGTTCTTTCACTAAACCTCCCAGGATAGGAGACTATTCCTTCCCTTCCCTTCTCCCCACTCCCACTTCCTACAGAAAAGTCATCAACATCAACCAGGGCCTTTGAGCCACATTTCAACTCGAGATGGCTCTGATTTATTTTTACAATAAAGAGGAGTGAGTGGGCACAGGCTCCTTTGGAATCTGAACGGAACTCCTTTGCCTAGAGGGGTGATGACTTGGGTGTCAATTCCCACTTTCCTTCTAAATGTTCTCCTTAAGAAGGAACCCAGAAAAGCCATCCTTAGTCATCAGCAATCAAATATATAAAAATCCTGAACCTCATCTGAATCATCTTTCTGGTAAGGACAGAATCAACCAGAAGTCAGTCTGAGGCAGCTGTTGAAGAATCAACCCTCACCTTCAAGTGAGCTGCTTGTTTTAATTAACAACAGAGCAGAGAAGCATTCACAATTCAGGGTAACACTAGAAAAAAGAAAAGAAAAAAATAAGAATATAGCTATTGGGGAAAAAAGAAAAAATGAACAAGCTTACAAAAACATACTGTTATAATTCATATTTTTAAAACACTTCACATTTTTATAAAGTTCAGTTCAGCAAAGATTTTTTTGGAATGTTTACTGTATGCTAGACAATCTGCTAAGTTCACAAGATAGAAAGATGAGTAAGACTAAATCTCTCTCCTAGAAAAACTATGCTAAGCACATGGTAGACATTCAATAAATGTCAATTCTCTTCTTTCTGCTAGTGAGAAAAATTCTGCATGTAATGAATATTTATTGTGATTGCTAAGGTGTTTTTTTTTTAAATGTCCTGTGTCAGAGAAGGCTAGCTGGCCTCCAAATACATTCTTACCCTCTTTGCCCAGACACATTAACAAAATATATTTCCCAGCCTCCTTTGCAAATAAATGTGACCATGTGATTAAGTTCTAGCCAATGCCATGTGATCAGACATAATGAGTTGCTTCTGGGCTGAGGATTTTTAATAAGTGGCTGTATCTTCTCCCACAGCATGTAAAGTAGATTGGTCTTTACCTGGGGACAGTGGTGGGAAGAATTTTTAAACAGGGAGACGAACATGATCAAATTCGCTACAAGTAAAATCCTTCTGGTAGCTGGTAGGAGATGGATTGTAGGACAAGATGATAGGGCAAGGAGAGCAATTCACAGGCTATTGCAGGAATTCAGGTGAAAAATGATGAGGACCTGAATTAAATAGTGTTTCTGGGTGTGAAGAAGGGAGAGCTAATTAAATATTACATCTTTAGTCCTCAGTTGCTAAAAGTGATTTGAAGGTAGATAGGGACAGGAAATGTGATAACTTTGTCTTGATCCCATAACTCGCTTGACACAACCAGGAAGAGAGGCTCCACCACTTTTTCCACTTTTTCCTCTTTCTCCTGCTCCTCCTCCTCCCGAGCCCTGATAATTTTCTATTTTTCAAACATCGGGATACACCCTAGAGTGAACATACAAAGAAGACAATGTTAGTGAAAAGTCCAAATTGTATGCTTGCACTCCACATCCAAACTATAGTCAAATACCACCATAAATTATTTATAAAAATAGCTTTAGTCAGCAACTTTATGGTTAGCTGATGGAAGGAATTTTGCTGGAGAAAAATACTAATAAACAGAAAGCATGCAAAAGGAACATTTAAAAGAGTGTTTTAGACTAGGATTGGTTAGACTAGAACACAGAAAAGGAAACAATGGGGAAGGAAACTATTTTAGCACAGAATTTATAATCATTTTTGTAACAAAAGGAAAATATGTAATTTGTAATAAAAAATTGCAAAAGGCTTAGGCATTGGGTTAGGCACCAGGAAACTGCAAAAGGGTCGGTGGCACTTAAATCATTGCCAGGATGTTGCAGAGACATATTTACATCCTTGGTCTTAATTAGGCAACTTAAATCTTTCAAATTGTCCACCATAGGAAAGCATGCTAACACTGTCATTCTGAACTTCAGAATTTGAAATGATATCTCTTGACCTTGATTTTATAGAAATCTTTTTCCTTAATTAAGTTGGGGAAGGTGGAGCATTGCAAAAGTTCAGAAATAGCTTGTTTCCAATTAGTCAGCTTCAGTGTTTCTCCTTCGACCTCACTTTCAGCTATAAGCCTACGGTACACCTTTAGCTATATGTGAATATTCCTACTAGCACTTGGTATTTGATTGATTTACAAATCCTAAATTAACTACTCAAACTTTTAGGAAAAACTACGAGCCCAACTTTTTAACAAAATTGATTTGGGAAAGAACCAAACCATTTTGGCAGTCTGAGAGACTCTAGTTTTGACTATAAGGAAAGGTAATTTTTTAAAAAATACTTTTCCGTCTCATGGTGTTCTTAGTAGACAGAAAAATGGTTGATACTTTGAAGATAAAAAGAATCAGATTAAGAAGGGAAACATCTGCCAATAGAAACA
>NW_012142745.1:6050290-6050732 GCF_000956105.1 Propithecus coquereli
TATAACATCACATACCTTTTTCCATCTTTTACTTTTAAACTACTTATGTCTTTATGTTTAAAGCATGTTTCTTATAGGCAGCATATAGTTGGGTCTTACTTTTTAATCTGACCTGACAGTCTCTACCTCTTCATTGGATTGCTAGACCATTCATGTTTAATATTGTTATTGATATAGTTGAAGTGTAAATCTACCATTGCCTTGACTTCCTCACCAAGCTCCAGCAAGGATCAGCTCAGCACCAGTCTTGACAGTTTCCAAATGAATTCTGGACCTCATAGCATTTCATCCTTCAAATATTTCAGGATCTATCTCTAAAATGTAAGGACAGATTATTAAAAAATTCACACTACCCCGATCACAATTTGACAAGAAATCCCCAAATGTCATACAATACGTAGAATATCAGGGATTAAATTTCTCCTATTTTCTCATAATTTTT
>NW_012142745.1:6050782-6053315 GCF_000956105.1 Propithecus coquereli
TGCAAAGATGTGGAAACAACCCAAGTGTCCATCAATACATGAGTGGATTAATAAAATGTGGTATATGCATACCATGGAGTACTATTCAGCTTTAAGAAGCGATGGTGATATAGCACCTCTTGTATTCTCCTGGATGGAGCTGGAACACGTTCTACTAAGTGAAGTATCCCAAGAATGGAAAAACAAGCACCATATGTACTTACCATCAAATTGGTATTAACTGATCAACACATAAGTCCACATATAAGAATAACATCTATTGGATGTAGGGGAGGGGAGGAGGGGGGAGAGGGGAGGAGGGGACGGGTATATGCATACACAAAGAGTGCGATGTGCACCATCCGGGGGATGGACACGCTTGAAGCTTGGACTTGGGGGAGGGGGGCAAGGGCAACATATGTAACCTAAACATCTGTACCCCCATAATATGCTGGAAAAAAAGAAGAATGTAATAACCAAACAAATTGAAATAAAATTTTATTTTGTAAATTTACACATATCACTGATAGCAATGCCACTCCTGGTATTTAAGTTGCCAATAAAACACATGTGCTAGTTAGCATCTATAGCTGTCTCATTCACAGTGATATTGCATGTAGGTGTACACATCTGACAACCTCATTATGTATTCTAGTGGAATAATACCTGAGCATGTACATACCAAAATACATATTAAAAAAAAAAACTGTAGGTTTGGATTATTCATTAGCATATGCTTATTACTCGCTCTAAAATCCCAAAGTAAAGACAGATTCCGAAAATTTCACCAAATCATTTCCATTGCCAACCTAACACAATCAATATAACAACTATCAGCATCTGCTATAATTAATTATTTAATAATTAACTTACTACAAATAATGACCACAAATTACTTGCTAATCAACTCTTTATTTTGGAATAATTTTAGGTTTACAGAAAAACTGCAACGGCAGTACTGAGTTCCCATATACTCTTCACACACTGAGGTTAACATCCTACATTAAGAACTACAGTACATTTTTGTCAAAACTAAGAAACCAACACTGGTACTGCTAACTAAACTTCAATTGTATGGCATCACTCAGAAGCAATTTGAATAATGAATTTAAACATATATCTTTTTTAAGGGAAAAAACACTATCATTCTGGCTAAATCAATAATACCTTGAATGAAGTTTTAGAGATGCAACCCTGCACTGGCTTCTCTTCAGAAGACTTGAAAATCAGTGTTTGAGATAATGGGTATCCTGATCTGATCACCATCCATTATATATATTGAAACATCCCTATGTACCCCACGAATATGTACAATTATTAATAATTTCCTACCTTTTAGCATGCCTTAATTGAATGCAAGGTGTGGTTTTTAACTTGTTGGGTGCTGGATATTTTTGTATTCCTATAAATATTCTTGAGTTGTGGCCTGAAGCACAATTAAGTTACTTGAAAATGGTTAAATCCTTTCAGACCTTGCTTTTAAGCTTTGTTAGGAAGTTCTAGTCAGTGTTTAGTCTAGGGCTAACTTTTCCCAACTACTGAGGGCTATTTTTACCCTGGTAATTTTACTGAAGCAAAAGCCTTCTGAGTACTCCAAGCCTCCATGAATTCTGAGGATTTCCACTCTGGCTTGTTGGACCATGAACTATTCCCAGCTACGTGAGAACAGGCAGTGTTTCATCAATATTCTGTCAAGTGGCTCTTTTCCTGAGTTTAGGTAATTTCCTCACATATATGCCCTGTTCAATATTCAGCTGAGGACTCAAGGAAAACTGTCTGCAGATCTTTAAAGTTCTCTCTCTGTGCTGCTCTCTCTTTTCTGGTACTCTGCCCCATAAACTCCCCAGGCTCCTATCTCCAACTCCTCAACTCAAGAGGGCTCAGGTAGACCTCTGGGCTCTGTTTCAGTTTCCCCTTCCTGGACGGATTCCTGAACTCTCCACCCAGGCTGTAAGCTGGGGTCACCATAAGTCTCACTTCACTTGTTTTCTGTTTCTCAAGGATTACTGTCCTTTGTTGCCTGATATCGAAAGTCTTAAAAAGATGTGTTTCATTTATTTTTTTTCTGATATTTTGGTTGTTTCAACCTAGAGAGTAAATCTAGTCCCTGTGAATCCATTTTGACCAGAAGTGCCCTTTTTATTGGTTTTCAAATTACTTTATATATTAAGAATCTTAACCTTTCAGCTGTCTTATGTATTGCAAACTGGAAGCTGCATTTAACTCAATCTTTGTGGAGTTAGTTCTGAAGCCCAGGTCAAAAGGAAGAGAACCAAAAAGGCACAAAACTCATACAGTTCCAAACTCTGAGCTAGACATAAGCCAAATTGGTTCTATGATTTGGACGTTATATAATAGTGATATGTCATGTACTCAGTTGGATTGCCCTATAATGGGATTTTGATAAATATACACCTAGCAATCAACTTTCCTATAAATAGGCCAGGTCTATATCTTTAAGTAAATTTTTTAAAAAAAGCTAAATATGAAAACATTAAATTTAACCATTTAATTCATTTTTTAACTAATAAATATATTTTAAGCACTTATTATG
>NW_012142745.1:6055476-6063990 GCF_000956105.1 Propithecus coquereli
CTACAGGAAAGTTGGTTTTTCTAGTTTTTCCAACAGAATTTTTAAATGCCTCAGGATTTTTTTAAACTAATTTGCTCATGTTGTATCTATCCTTACGTTTTCTTAACAAATCTGAGGATTCATTATTTGGCAAAGTATTTTTTCCTGTTTATGTATCGATACATATACAAAAGTAATCAAGTCACACTTACGTTTATATTTTTATGAATGACCCTTAGGAGAAGACTAAGATTTCATGAAATAAGAAACTGTCCTGGAAAATCCAAGACATATAGCTTCCGTCCCCATGGCAACCAACTAACTAGTTGCACCTGGCCCTCCAGGGTAATTAATTTCTTGTGTGCTGGGATGGTCGGCTGTGTCTCAAGGCTAGCAAAAAACAAGGAGGAACAAAATGACCTTTCTTTAAAACAAAACAAACTTAAATCTCACAGGGAAGAATTAGACTTTTGGGTTTCCTCTAATTTCACTCTTGCAGGAGATTTTACATTGGAGGAATAAAATGGGAAATCAGATTCGGAGTTCCGTTGAGCTTATATTTCAGAGATCTATTGCTTTAGCCATATTTGTAGAATCTTGAAGAGTTTTTTCTTCTGCTTGAATTAGTTTAGGTGAATCAATATCTGTTTGTGAGTACGTATCCACACAGTGTACATCACCTAAAAGGAGAAAGAAAGGCAAACATCAGAAGACCTATATAGCAAATATCCAAAGACTATTTGTCCTTAACCCTGGCTGAACACTGGAATTACCTGGAACTTTTTTAAAACAAACCAGCATCTGAGCCCCACTCTTCTGAAATTCTGACTTAATTAGTCTGGGATGGGGCCTGGATGGCAGTGCTTTTGAAAAGCCAATTAAAATGTACAGCTATAGTTGAGACTCAGGATTAGATAGTATACTAACACAGCAAACTTTGACCTAAAGAGTAAACTTCTTTGTAGATACAAGTTGAGTAAATATATATACTTATTAAAGTGAATTACTGTTTGTACCAAGCACTCCTTCTGTGCTACAAATTAATGAAAGCCTCCGGAAATGCTTAAGATAGTAGATTTGGAGAATAATGTTTTTTAGTTTTCTTTTTTTTCAATCTAAGTGTGATATAACTTAAATTTGTAGGATATATCTTCTATCTGAGGAGGTTACAATGTCTGTATATTAGTGCACCTCATTTTAGGAAGTTTTCCCAGGTCCAAGAGCCAACTGCTAAGTTTTTGGAAATTTTGCAAACTGACCACTATACTGTTAGTCTGAAACTGGCCTTGCTGAAAGAATTTACACCACAGAAATCAGCAAATGCTACAGATAAGGGATTTGTTGCTTCTGGAGAGTGGGTTGTTAAATGTCTACCTGCAAACTATTGGTTTTCAGCTTTGGGAATAAGATCAAAAGGATGAAGTTTGACTGGGCCTCAAACATTTGTCAACCCTTTGTTTTTACAGATGTAGAAAATGAGGCTCATAGACTGTAAGTGACCTGTCAAGAAAATTGCTGGTGGAACCAAAAACAGAAACCAGCTCGGCAGAGTGTTTGTCACATCTGTCATGATTCTTGTCTACATTGCAAATGCCATTAAATGTAAGCTCAGTGCTTTACAAATAAGCATCTATCCATGCTGTGTTATTTAGGGGTACAAGATATTCGCTGTTAAGATGCCAAAATTCTATGATAACTATGATACATCCAGATAATGGAGTACTATGCACCCATAAAAAAGACTAAGAGAGAATTCTGTGTACTGATATGGAATGATCTCTGCTGTATATCAAAAAGAAAAATAAGCGAGGTGAAGAACAGTGTATGGAATATGCCACCTTAGTTCATGACGGGAGAAATAAGAATATTCATGACTGTATTAGAAAAAAAATATTTGGAGGATAAACAAGAACCTGATAAAAATGACTCCCTGACAGCGTAAGAGGGAAACAGGGTAGCAGGGACAAGACCTCATCTCTGTACTGAAAGTCAAACAAAGACTCTGAAAACTGGCAGCTGGTAGCAACCCACAGTGTTCCCTATAAACATAAACAATTTTGCAGAATTTCAACATCCGATGAGGTCACACCATGACTGTGATAAAATCAAGCCCCAATAAGACTACTCTGTAATCACGTCTGAACATAGACAGAATCAAGATGCCATGCAACCACAAAAGTGACAAAATACCCTTCTCTCCCTGATAACATGAATAACTACTGCTTCTCTATCATGACAGTTCTGGCTTAACTTTGTTCCTCTTCCTCCTAGATAAAAATTAATATTTTTAATCACTGAATCACCCTTACCATCTTATAGCAACTAATTGGTCCAATGGTCATGTTTAAATGTCCAAACTAATATACTGAGATATGCCGAAATTATGAATATCCAAGAATACATAAGAAATTCATAAAAGAGAAAGCAGGTTATGATTCCAATCTGATTTTATTATTTTCTAATATAATGAGCCATATAATTACATTATTGATGAACATGAAAAAACTAATTGAATGCAAGACCAATTCAGAAATGGGACAAGAAAGAGGTGCCGAAATGGAGATGAAGTGGACAGACTTATTTATCTATGAAAGTCGGCTCAAGGCTTGAAATTTCCTCTAGTTAGAAATAGAAGGTCTTTGTCTTCAGCCAACATGAATAATTTCAAAATAAGACTTTGACCTTCTTGCCAGGTTCTTTTAACTTCATTTCTGTAATGAGGAGATTTGCATTTTTCATTTGCGCCCAGTCTCTGCACATCAACCATGTACCAGGCACGAGGGATTCAGCAATAAGATTTAGTCCCAGCTATCAAGGAGTTTGCTTCCTGAGGGGCGAGCCTGAACCACTCCTCCTCCTCAATTCTTCTCAGACATCTATCATCCAGGAAAGGGGCCGCACAGTTACTGATCAAAGTCTGTCTTCCGTCTCCACACACGACTGCTCCTGGAGCAGGGGGACGATGTGCACCTCACTCACACTATGTCCCTCGTGCCCAGCAGAGCATATGACACAAGTAGACACTTGCACTGGGTTCAGCGGTGTCCCCCGACAATCCACATCCACCTGGAACTCCAGACTGTCACCTTATTTGGAAATAATGTCTTTGTACATTCAATTAGTTAAGATGAGGTTGCATTGGGTTAGTGAGCCTTAAATCCAGTATGACTGGTGTCCTATAAGAAGAGAAGACACAGGAGGCACACAGGGAGGGAGAAGGCCCTGATGGCAGAGGCAGAGGTAGGAGTGGCACAGCTGTAAGCCAAGGAAGGCCGAGGATTTCCAGAAACAACCAGAAGCGAGGAAGAGGAGAGGAAAGAAAGAAAAGGAAGGGGTGCAATGGCTTTCTCAAGTTCTCAAGATTTTTTTTTTTTGAAAGCATAAGAGTCCATGTCTCTAAACAACTTGGAAGGCATACGGCACGGTGTTTACAGAACAGAACTTCAGTCAGACTGAGTTTGAGTCCTGCTCCTACCACTTGCTGCATGGGGAGTCTCAGGCCAGTAGGTTGTGATCACTTTTTGCAACTTTGAAAGGGAGAAAGTAACAGTGACTACCCTCAACTAAGAAGAGCATTTAATGAGATTATGCAGGTAAAGTATAAACCTGCACTATGGAATGAAGTGGCCGTGAGGCTATCCACACAGCTCTTGAGCACTTGGAATGCGGTTCTTCTGAATTGGGATGGGCTGTAAGTGAAATATACAACAGATTTTGAATACTTAGCATGAAAAAAGATGCAAACATCATGCTAATAAGCCTTTTATGTTGATTACATGTTAAAACAAGAATATCTTTCATAGATTGGATCCAAATATATTATTAAATTAACTTCATCTGTTTTGTGCAGTTGTTAGAAAATTGAAAATGACATACGTGGTTCAAATTTATAGCACTCACATCGTACTTTTATTGGGCGGTGCTGGAATAAACGGTACCTTGGCACAAATTAAAATATGTACAATGGAAAAATCTTTTAAAATCAATAAGAAATATAAAAATATGTGCAATTATTAGTGTTGGACACTCATTCCGAAGTAGGATCGGTGTGGAGCAGTGAAATAAGAAAGGTTCTGGGCCGGGCGTGCTGTAATCTTAGCGCTCTGGGAGGCTGAGGCGGGAGGATCATTTGAGCCCAGGAGTTCAAAACCAGCCTGAGCATGAACAAGACCCCATCTCTACCAAGAACAAAAAATTAGCCTGGCGTGGTGGCACATGCCTATAGTCCCAGCTACTCGGGAGGCTGAGGCAGGAGGATCTCTTGAGCCCAGGAGATTGAGGCTGCAGTGAGCTATGATGAGGCCACTGCACTCTACCCAGGGCAACAGAGTGGAGACCCTGTCCCCCCCCAAAAAAAAGAAAAGAAAAAGGAAAACAAAGGTTCTGTGGTGTTCTTGGTCCACCATGGATGGCTCTTCAAGTCATCTGACTTTTCTTCCTCAGAGTTACCATTTAGTGAGCACTTGCTAAGTGTCAGGCTCCATAGTATTTTGCAGTCCCCATCTTACTGAATAAATAATCCTATAGTTGGTAAATAACATACATAATATGTGCTCTTTAGAGCTGACATTAAAGTTTCTATTATGTTAATATAGAAACATCACTTGTTCTTGAACTGTGATCATCTTTCTGGAGTAAGAGAGAAATGGCCACCACAGCAAACGTGCAGGGACTTGCGTGTACCCATGTCACAGCCATAGTGAGCACCCCTGACCTGGGTACGTCCATGAGCGTGTGACGCAGATCTGCACATTATCTGATCCATCTTGGTGAGAAAAGCGCAAAAATCTCTTTTGGAGAGAGACCAGTCAACTAGAAAATCCTTTAAAGTCTGGAATTTCCAGGAAGCACAGCTAACCCCTTTAAACCTTAAAGCTCTTTGCCCTCCAGACATGAAATATGAACTAACTTAAATACCATTTCTTCTCTTTTGAATTGAGGTGCTGAAAAAAGCACTCCCCACCCAGAGCTCTTTGACATTTCAATTGAATTAATCCCTAAAGGAATTGTAATTTCCCATTAAGAGGTGATCTAATCCTTGGCATCTATGCGGGGGCAAAAAAAGGAAGAACAAAGTGTCGGTCTTGTCGTTGTTGGGGTCACATTTATCCTGTGTACTCTTTGCAAAAACAATAAGGGGCATGAAATTTTCTTGGCATTGAACTTCTAACTCCTGAGCCTAACAGAGGAAAACCATTATGAGGTTTGGATGAGGTGTTAACCTTCCCTACCAAGAATTTGTTAGGACTTTGTCTGTGGAAGACACAAGAATGATAATGTCTCTTTCAGTTTCATTAGGCACCAAAATGACTTCTTCCTTTTTATAAGATAGAGTGAGCCAGGAGTCGTGGTGCACCTGTAATCCCAGCCACTGGGAGGCTGAGGCAGGAGGATCACTTGAGCCAAAGAGTTTGAGGTTTCGGTGAGCTATGATCACATCACTGCACTCCAGCCTGGGCAACAGAGTGAGACCCTGTCTCAAAAACAAGCAAACAAACAAACAAAAAAAATGAGACAGAGAGAACTCATTGGATCAGATGGAGTGAGATTAGATGAGAGATGCCAGTTAGATGTCTGTGCATTGTCCAAGGGGAAGACACAGCTAAGTTTAAGGGCTATGTAACAGGAATTTGAGAGTTCTGGATTAGGACGGGATATTTATAGGGATATTTCCAACCTAGGAACGTTCTCAAAGTCCTGTGACCAAGCCTATAGACCTACTTCATTTTTCCTCATCCTTAACTTCTCCCCTTTCATACAATAGAAATGTCTCTCCAACCATGAAGGCCAGTGTCCCACTAGTTAGGTATGTCCTGCCTTCCTTCTACAGTGAGGTGTTCCTCCTTAACCCTACTTCCTTCTCCAGCAGTTGTTCTTTCTCTCTCTGCCCCTCATGGTTGAGCTGTCTATGTGGGCTGTTTCTGTTTCCTTGATTCTTGTGTCTTAACACACTTTAATGGCATTTCCACTGACTCTGCCTCCATCACTCTCAGTGAGAAAGACTGGGTCAGTAAGTTCAATGAGCATTTTGCCATTCCCATATTATTTGAAATCCCAGTAACATTCCACTGAACCCACTTGCACCATCCTGAAATATCCCCTTCCCTGGTGACACAACACTCTTTCAGCTTTCTATCCACCTCTCCACCCACCCAGTCTCTTTTGCCGGACTTTTAATGTTGGAGTAACAAGGCTGACTACCAGGCCCAGCTGTCTTCTCCCTTGATATCTTTTTCCAAGGCTATCTCATCCATGCCCGGGGCTCCAATTTTCTAGTTATACACCCTAAATTTTGCCCCCAGCTCAGAGCTCTCTTCTGAGTCTAGGCAAGTGGTAAATCCCACTGCCAACCCAGCTTTTCCACTTAAATATCTCACAGGCAACTTAAACTCAATATATTCAGAATTGAGTTCCTAATCTCTCTCCATGCCCTTCTCCCAGCTCCACCTGCAGTCTGGGCCTTCTGAAACCTGGTTCTCCTTCAGTGTATGCCATCTCAGGGAACCGTTCCACCATCTGCCTGGCTGGCTGCACAAGTAGGAACCCAATCTTCTTATTTCGTACCTCTTTCTTCCTCACCTCTTCTATCCAGTCGCTCACCGATTTCCAAGTATCCTTTCATCCCTACTGCAACCATCCTACTGGGCTCATTCAAAAGCCTTCTTACTAATGCCCCGAACCCACACTGGCTCTCCTGTAGCTAAAATTCCACGATGCAGTTGGGATGCATCTCAACACGCACATCACATTAATTCAGTCCCTTACTTAAAACTCTAAAGTCCCCTTCCATTTCTGACTGGATATTTTCCCAAATCCGTAAAACAGCCCACAAACTCTTACGTTATCTGGTCTGTTGTTCATCAGCCTCACTCACACCTACATCCACCCCAACTTCCTTTCTCTCCAGCCACCCTAGTCCTTTAGGTTCCTCCGTGAAGCCAAGCTCATTCCTGCTCAGAGTGCTCACGTATGCTATTCCCTCTATCTTCCCACCCCTCCCCATGCCTTTGCACCCCTTAGATCTCAGCAGAATCTTTTTTCAGGAAGCAGATTCTCTTTATCCCCCAACAAGACCAGTTCCGATGAAACACGCTCTTCCATATAATGTATTTGAGGTTTGCTCTTGGATCTTTATAAGCATTATAAGAGTTGTAACTTAATAACCAATTTTATAATTAGTATCTCAATGCTCATTTTATCTCCCCATGAAGACAAGGAGGAAATTGCCTTTTGTTTCCACACTGCTGAACCTCTGTACATTGCACATAATAGTTGCCTAAGAAATACCTGTTTGACAAATAACCAACATCTAGATGGCAGAGGGAGAATATGAGAATTGTATTAAATATATTTCTACAATATTATGTGCATTGTTATCTTCTATTTTAAAATGAGTTTAAATGAAGTTACAAATATTTGAGCTAAAAAGTTAAGTGATTAAAGGATTTCTGAAGTCGATTCACAATTACACAAATTGCAGGAAGTTAATTGGACCTACTGCTATCACAGCTGAGCAGTTGAGGCCACAGAAAGAATAAAACAAACCCAATAACAGTAATAGTTGCAGTACTAAAACATTATTGACAACTTCACAATTATGGTTATCTTCCTGAGAAGCACAAACACAGATATATCAAATCGATCCCTTTGAATGAAACGAGAGCCACATTTCTCAATCCTTTTTTAAAATTATTGCCCCCTTAAGGAGAGGTTTCAGACATTTTTCCTACTCATTGCCCCCGCCCATGTTTTAATACTACAGATACATGGTATATCTCTTTATGTACTGTAGCATATCTGTGCTTTAAACCTTTAAAAAGTAAAAATTTTTCACTCTGCAAGAACAAATTATAGCCTCCTTGAGGGTGATGTTGCCCCTACTAACAATGCGTGAACTAGAGTGGCTCTTTTAAGATAGCACTGCATAATCAACAAATTAATAAACAACTTTAAAATGACTGTCAGAAGATGAATGGCTGAAAGATGAAGACTGTGTTTTTGCTATCCTGTCACTGCTAGAGATTTGGCTCTAGTTAACTGGTCCACAAATTATTTCTAGTTGTGATCACACAGTGTTCCCTTTGGGCACTTTGGCTCAACCATTGTTGCCTGTAGGGACAGAGCAGTATCTTGTCCAAAACCAATTGTTCTTTATAAGATCCACAAATTACTGCAAACTTTTGACAGTCTGGACTATTATTGAACAAAAGCAAGCTTGAGACTATAATAATAATATTATCACAAAGGAAAGAATTTCTTGGTAGAAAGTGTGAAGTTTTTGCTCAGTTTAGTATTGATTATTATAAAACATAGAACCACAGGCCAGGAGCAGTAGCTCATGCCTGTAATCATGGCACTTTGAGAGGCTGAGGTGGGAGGATTGCTTCAGGCCAGAAATTCAAAACCAGCCTGAGCAACATAGCAAGGCCCATCTCTACAAAAAATAGAAAAAAAATTAGCCAGTTGTGGTGGCTCATGCCTCTGGTCCCCGCTACTTGGGAGCCTGAGGCAGGAGAATCAATTGAGCCCACAAGC
>NW_012142745.1:6064205-6105535 GCF_000956105.1 Propithecus coquereli
TTTTGGTTTTGTTTGTTTTTGTTTTTTTATTTCAAAATATTAAGGGGGTACAAATGTTTTTGTTACATGGATAGTTTTTGTAATGCTTGAGTCAGGGCTATAAAGTGTGCCTATCACCCAAATAGTGTTCACTGTACCCATTAGATAGGTTTTTGCTCCTCCCCTCCTTCCTGCCCCCCTTCTTGATTTTCAATGGCTTTTGACTTTTACTTCTATCTGCACATGTGTGCCCATGGGTTAGTTCCAATTTATTAAAGAGTACATGTGGTGTTTATTTTTCATTCTTGAGATACTTCACTTAGGAGAATGGTCTCCAGTTCCTTCCAGATTGCTGCAAAAGGCATTCGTTCATCCTTTTTTATGGCTGAGTAGTACTGCATGGTATACATACACTACATTTCCACATTTTGTTAATCTACTCATGAATCAATGAGCACTTAAGTAGACTTCACATCTTTGCAAATGTGAATCGTGTTGCAATAAACATTCGAGTGTAGGTGTCTTTTTGATAAAATGACTTCTTTTCCTTTGGGTAGTTACCCAATAGTGGGATTACTGGATTGAATGGTAGGTCTACTTTTAGTTCTTTGAGAAATCTTCATACTGTTTTCCATAGAGGTTGTACTAATTTGCAGTCCCACCAACAGGTATAACTGTTCCTTTCTCTCTGCATCCATGCCAGCATCTATTGTTTTTGGACTTTTTAATAAAAACTGTTCTAATAGGGATAAGGCAATATCTCATTGTGGTTTCAATTTGTATTTTCTGATGATTAGTGACATTGAGCATTTTTTGATGTATCTATTGGCCATTTGTCTATCTGCTTCTGAAAAACTTCTGCTCATGTCCTTTGCCCACTTTTTAACAGGGTTGTTTATTTTTTTTCTTGCTGACTGTTTCAGTTCTTTGTAGATTCTGGATATTAACTTTTTATCAGATGTGTAGTTTGCAAATATTCCACATGGAATGTCCAAGCTCTGGGATCACACAAATTCTCCAGGGCCCACCACAGTCTGGGCAGGAGTTGGGAACAGGTGGGAACAGATGATGTGAAAACTGAAGGACTGGAGCTCCCTGGGGTGGACAAAGGACGGCTGTGGGAGGGGGAGCAGCATGGTGCCCACGTCTCGGCTCTAGACCATGGCTACCGGGAGCAACCCCAAAGGAGCTGGAAGCCTGATGCTTTATTTTCAAGAAGTTCCCAGTTCAGTGGTTGCAGTAGCCCGTGGGCTCGTGAGGGTGGAAAAGCTGCCTAGCAGCTCAGAGGCCCACTGACTACGGGAGATGAGAGGGAAGGAGAAATAAAACCCCCACCTACCCTCTCCACCAGGCTTCGAGCTTGTCCAGGGTGATCTCTGCTAATATCTTTTTTCTCCCTGTTGTGCTTTGCAACTTCTTCCCATGAAGTCTCCAGCAAAGATCAGGAGCTGCGGGATGGGAGAGAGAAAATCAGGAAAGCAAGGCATCAGGAGGGCCGAGAGAGGGGTGTGCGTAGGAGGACGTGGTCAGCTGAGAAGACGTCAGAGAAGTTCCTGGTACTTTTTCCCCTGAACTACACCTGAGCTGTGCCCTTCCCCCTCCCCACCCCCGCCTTTATCTGAAACCCTTCCTTCCCTCTGGGACGATTTGGCAATCAATGTCTCTAGCCAGCTATCTTCCATCCCTCTGAACATTATTTTAAGTAAATATACTTTTCTATATAAAAGACCCTATTACTCACCAATGATCAATTACTAAATATCTAGGAATCAAACGATTATCATTAGAATCTCTCTCCAAGTGATACATTTGCTACATTTCCACTGACAAAAATATTTCTCCTCGAGGTTTTTTTCTGTTATTTAAGAAAGCCTTTTTAAAAATTGAGTTGCGTGTTTATGAGTTTGACTTTTCATTGACCAAGTCTTAAGGCTTTGAGGGACTTTGAGCTAGAAACCATGGTGATGGCTCTTGTAAATATCACATTAGCATAATAAGCAGTAGATTTTATGTTGCAGTGGGAATACACATTTTATACAGTACTAAAAATAGATTATTGAGATTATATCAAAACTAACTTGAGTAGTTGCACACATAAAATGTATCTTATGAGAAAATCTTCTGTTTCAAGGGCATTTACTGTTCTAAGAACTAAGCCTGTGTGCTACCGGACACATCACTTACCTAGGTTTTGGACCCCTTAGACAAAATAACTTCTTTTAATGAGTAATAAGATTCACAAAAGAACATAACCTCATTTCACTTGATTATGTGATTTCAAGTGAAATCACATACAATTCTTGGAAGAAAACCAGTAAGGACAATAGTAAACAAATGTTTCATCTCATATGCGTCATTCTTTCCTGTGTGGAAGAGTACCTATTTAAGGCGTTCTGTTTTCAACGCAAGCACCGATGATGAAATACTTATTAGTGAAGGCTAAATTGCTTACCTATCACCTGCTTAGAGGTATTTTCTGTTTCCTGTCAATAACAATATCAAAAGCAATTTATTAATACATCTTGACACTTTCCATTTTTTTATGTGGCTCTTTGACTAGTCTTAATCGTGTTACCTTCAATGAAAACAGTGGGCGAATCTTCACTGATACCCTTTGTGATTCCCAGAGTGTGTCAGGGGCCAATGGAACCATTGGGAAAGGTGATTTTGCTTCCTGTCACATTCAGGTCACCACAGAAATCACTGGTGGCCTGAACTGTCTGAGCCACTAAATGCCATTGAACTTAGAGCCAAAGACATCTGAACATTGACAGAAAAATACTGCAAAGAATATAAGAACAAATGTAGGTGATAGGGAGCACAGTTGAGGAGTGTGGGAAAAAAATTTAAAGAAAGATTGTGGTTGGTGGTGGGGTTTTTACATTTGTTTTTTTTTTTTCCCCCTAAGAATCCAAATTACTTAAAATAGCTAGAAGAATTTCTTCAGCCTAAAATAGGGAATTATTGAAAACTTATTGCTCAAGTATCCTATTTCTAAGAAATTAATTCTCACACAAATCTATTTGATTTGCTGAAGTTATCAGTTTCTTGACATAGACCTAATTTTTTTTGACACAGCAAAGTAGCATCTTCATTTGGTCTGTGTGCATAATATATGTCTTGACCCAGTTAAACAAACACATGTTTTCTAGAACCAGTCTCCCATGGCCATAATCAAAATTGATAAAAGAATAGATTTTTTAACATTTTCACTGCAAAAAAAATAAATAAGCTGGTGAGTTGATGAATATGTTAATTAGCTTGGTTGAATCTTTCTACAAAGTATATATAAATGAAAACAGTACATTGCACCCCATAAATATACACAATTATTATTTGTCAATAAAAATAATTTTAATTGTAAGTAGAGGGAAAAAATAAATCCTTTTCTGAATCAAAATATCAGTTTCTAAATGCCATGAGTCATTGATACTGTGTCATTTCAGTTGCATTAGGGAACTGGCTTCTTTGTACAAGCCATTTATTCCTTTTCCTTCTCAGTTCTTTCATTAAAAAAATTAAAATAGGCTTAATAACCTTTCCCATTATACCTCTCAATATTAACAGAAATTTTAGCTTATTTGATATGTTTTCAAAAAGACAACTATTTGGACAGGATTGTGTCATTTAAGAGAAGTGAAATTCTAAATGTTTTCAGGACAAAATAACAAGCTGTACTCATTGCAGCAGGTTTTAAAGTAGAATAATAAAGTTTAAGTGCAAGGAAAATGGAACTTGTGGTGTGGTTCGTGAATATGTATCATACTAATGTATTCTTGCCCACAATATTTCCTATAATATCTCACTCCGTTGGGCTTAACTAAAAGTTATTCCTCTGTTTTTAAAACTCAGCTTCTCTCACACACGGGCGAATGTTAAAGATACATTGTGGTGAGCTCTGGGCAGAGGTCCCAGGAATACCCACACTATCCTAGCCCAGCCACTCCTCCTATGGGATCCTATGGTAAATAGCTAAGCACTGAGGAATGCAGCCAGCAAAAGTACTTTTGTAGCCGGACCCTTGGGCACAAATCTGAATGTGGAGAATTGGTAAGGGTGGCTATAGATGGTCATGAGTTGCTATTGCCTGCAAGCCACCTGTGGCCTCAAAACAGGGAAAACAGAGAAGTCTATGCTTTGCCTTCGCACCAAGCCCATACTTGCACCTTGACTGTAGACACAGTGGTAGGAAGAAAACTCCGTGCAGAGCACGCCAGCCTCTTCAGAGAGGAAGGGCTTACAGGGGCAGTGAGAGACACAGCCCCCAACACCCAGAGAGGACTGCCCTGGGGCTACTCAAATCCGCTCAGCTCCAGGTTGGTCAAACTGGGAGAATCTGAGAGCCCAGACTGAAAACTGAAGAAGGAAACCAAGGGAAAAAGCCAGATTCCCCCTCCTGTACCCCAGGAGGAAAAACATGCCCACGGGGAATACAGAGCAGAGGAACCGGATGGGCCTCCTGCCCACTCTGGCGGAAGAAGCGAGACTACTGCGGGTGCTGGCCCCAATAGCAGTGCCTTCACTACAGACACCACAGCCGAAAAATGTGGCCCAATTAATATTCTAGACTTTAACTAATTCATAGCCACATTTCTCATCAGGGAATTTGAGAGTTTGAGGACTTCGATAGGAGAAACTATGGGCTTTGAACCTAAACTCATGCCACGATGTTACCCTCCAAGATATTTCTGCGTAGTATAATATCTTTGCATCTTTATGTACAACATAATGCACACGCGCATACTGACGAATAATCCTCCTGCCCCAGTTTTGAGCAGGAAACCAGCTTGAAAATCCTTCACATTTATTAGTTTCTGCTCACAGTGAACAATTCTTGAGGTCAGGAACCACACATTCTCCACCGACCCAGTAAATATGAACAAAGCATTATGAACCGATGAGAATAAAGTTGACCAAAGTGATCTGTCCTGTTTCACATATCCAGCGCATCTTGGCGAATCTAAAATTCAACACAGACCACAACTTAAATTCTTTCATTTCTTTACTATGTTCCTTGTTACCATGTTTCCAACTATGTTCCTCAGTTGAATTTTCAACAAACATGCAAAGTAACTTCTTTGGAAAAGAGTAATGCTAACAAGTAAGGAGAGTACAAGTATCTTTATTCTGATACATTCTCTAGAACAGTATTTCCTGGCATCCGCTAAATGAGGTAGTCCCAGAAATCTGAGATTTTTGTTCTACACGTATTATTGGAGCATTTTGATTTCTCAAACTTTCATCCAGAGGATTTCTTCCTTAATTTTTCACCAGTTTAGGGATGGCCCATCTGATCAATTTTTTTCTTATCTTTAAATATGGAAATAACTTGCAATCATGGTTTCTAGTGGCAAACAGAACTCAAGGCAGATACTTTACCCTAGAGGGAATTCAGAGAAGGGCTGGTTCTTTTAAATTTATGTTGGAAAGAAGCCAAATTCAATGCAAGTCTGATAAGTCCATTGCCTGGCTGTAAAGTAAAACATCAATCAACTTAGCCAGTGTGCTGATTAATTTTATGTGTCAACTTGACTGGGCACAGGGTGCCCAGGTATTCGGTTAAACTTTATTCTGGGTATGTCTGTGAGGGTGTTTCTGGATGACATTAACATTTGAATAGGTAGATAGAGTAAGGCAGATCACCCTCCCCATGTGAGTGGGCCTCATCCAATCTGTCGAAGGCCTGAATAGAACAAAGGCTGAGTACGAGAGAATTCACTCTCTGTCTGACTGTCTTAGAGCTGAGACATTGGTCTTCTCTCGTCTTTGTACTTGGATTCAGATTGGGACTTACATGATCGGCCCTCCTTGTTCCCAGGTCTTCAGACTTGCACTGGAACTATACTAGCAGCTCTGGTGGGTTCCCCAGCTTGCCAGCTGCAGATTTCAGCCTCCATAATCAAGTGAGTTAGTTCCTTATAATAAATCTCTTTAGATAGATATATAGAGATGATAGAGATATAGATACAGATATACATGTTCTAATATAGCCAGAAATGATATTTTTGTTGATGACCAAATGAAATGCTTTTTAAAAATTTAAGTACTCTACTTTACATGTTACCCACACCCTTCTAGAACAAATTCGATCTCAGTGTTATCTTAGTGTTATTTTTGGTCATGTCCAAACATTACCACACCAAAGTACGGAAACTATGTCCCATGATCAGGCATGCTGTCAAGGCCCCCACATGCTCTTAAAGGAGCCCCCCTCCTTCCTCTCAGCACTTGGGGTCTGTCCAAGTCTCCCTCTATTCACAGGCTCTGCTGGGACATGTTCCGTACTCTCTGCATCCCTCTCTAGTTAACTTCTCAGCGTTTCTCAGACCTTTCACGGCGAAGCTTCCTGCAGGAGTGATGTCTCTGCTTCTCGCTATTGCCAAACCCTCAGTCACGCTGGGGTTAGCACTTCTCTTCTAGAGGTCACCAGTATTGGTTGGATGACTAAATCAATGAATCAAATTATGAATAATAATTTAGAAATTTGGATCATTGAGAGTCTAGCAGTTATAGCAAAAATTTATACATGATCATGCACTTTAGTTAACAGTTTTAAGAATCATTCATATCATAACACTGAGATCATATCAATCCTAATTCTGAAAGACAATCCCAAATGTCATAATCCCGAAAGATTAAAATCCCTAAAATCTAAATTCCTAACATCTAACTGAATCCACAAACCATAATGACAGATTTGGAATTAGGTGCGATCAAGGTTTCTAAAAGCAATTTTCAAGGTATCACCAATAAAGTTTGTTTTTTCCATTCAGCCAGATAAATTTGGAGGAAAATTCAGATGAGTGGATTGGCCAGGTGATGCAGCAACAACAAAAACTTCAGTTTAAAAACGTGTCATATGTCTTTATTGGCATTCCTCCCGCTGATGAAATTCCAGGATCTTTTAATGAATTAAAGCCACTTTTGCTTGAATAAGCCAGCAAAGTTACTGACTGGTTCAAAAGCAATTATAAGCATGGTAGGATAAAAAGACATGCAATGGCATTGCATTCAATCACCAGTACTGTTTCTGCCAAATTTGGGGTCTGCGTATGAATGTGCGTGGAATGGATTTCTGCATACCTAAAGCAACATAGAAGCATGGCACAGAAAATAGGAAAATTTAATAGAAAGTGCTTATGTTGGTCTATACTGAATTATAAAAGAATGTATAAAAGAGCAGTGTCATGTTGAAAACAAATGTGAACCTATTCTCCAGGGAAAGCCATACTCTAAAAGAAAAAAAAAAGCAGCTATTCATTTTGCAATGCAAGACTTCAAAATATAGTTAACAATTGTGAAAGCTGGCCAGCTCTTATGGACTCCCTCTGTACAACTGTCCATAATCTATCCCTGCAATACACTTTTTCATATGTCAAATTTTCTTTTTGGTTTTTTTGGTTTTGATTTTTGGGCGTTTTTATTGCTGTTGTTCTTCTTTTTTTACCTTCCCCTCTCCACCCCGTGACTATTTTAAAGTGTCAGCATTATTTTTTCCAATTTGCTATGCTATGTATTTCCTCTTTGCATAATTTCCAATACTGGAGGTATAAATTGTGTAAAAGCTTTTGAGAGCTCTAATTCATTTTACGCATTTTTTGCAAATTTGACTCCACAAAAGTGCATTATTACAATGTTGACTTTGTGTGTAAGCATTGTTTGAGTACGTAAAACTGTTGAAACATCTTCAATAAATGAAGAGATGTTCATTTTGTACTTACACATTTGTGAAAGTTCAAATTTCTTGAGATCTCAGTTCTTTGGGCAACTGGTGTGGTCATGATGCAGTGGTGACCTAAGGAGTTTTTTTGATTGATATCATCAAAAAACTTAGATTGTCCATCATGGTATTTCAGATGACAGTGGTTATATAAGCTATTTCATTATGAATGTGGTTCATCTGCTCATAACTGTTAAACCTGTGTGATTGTCATTAGTATGTCCGAGTGCTTGTGCTTGCAAAACTATGTGTTATCATTGCCTGTTGGGGTGGGGAACCTGCGGTCCCAAGGCCACACATATCCTTCCAGATCCCCAAATGCAGCCCCTCAACCCCTTAATAAAGGGATTTGTTCTGTGAAGTTTGGATTCAGTCAAAAGGCTGCACTCAAGGATGCAGAAGTCCACATGTGGCCTCAGGGCTGCAGGAGGCCTATGAAGTGTTCTGTCATATTTTTATATGTTTCTCAAATAAATCTCCTTCTAGAAATGTAAATTAATTTCTTTTAAAGAATTTTTAAAATTATTTTTTCCAGAATTACATTTTCTGGAATATATTGGATTACAAGCAGGCTAGTGGAAGACAGTAGGGATATTTAGGATAGGAACATTAGGGTCCTTCCTTTGGCCAAAGCCAGCTCCTAAGCAGTCAAATTATTTCTCTGGTAGAGAAGCCACAAATGTGGATTACAGATCACAGGTAAACTCTAGAGCTAAGAGAAGCAACGGTGATTACCTTACTCCTCTGACATTGTGTAGATTTGGAAGTAATGGCCCGAAAAGTTAAAAATATATTTGGGGATAGATTTACAGGGTTCAGAACACATAGAACTGAGAAATGATCTAAAGAAAATTTTTACCTTTCACCTAGGCTGGACAATCTGGGAGATTTCATATAAACCAACTACATTAAGGAGGTTACCATTTTGTCTTTCAGGCCTAATTTTTTTTTCTATAATCATCTTTTTTTTTTTTTTTTTTTTTTTGAGACAGAGTCTTGCTCTGTTGCCCGGGCTAGAGTGCTGTGGAGTCAGCCTAACTCACAGCAACCTCAAACTCCTGGGCTCAAATGATCCTTCTGCCTCAGCCTCCCAAGTAGCTGGGACTACAGGCATGTGCCACTATGCCTGGCTAATTTTTTCTATATATTTTTAGTTGTCCAGCTAATTTCTTTCTATTTTTAGTAGAGATGGAGTCTCACTCTTGCTCAGGCTGGTCTACAACTCCTGACCTCTAGCGATTCTCCTGCCTCAGCCTCCCAGAGTGCTAGGATTCCAGGTGTGAGCCACTGCACCCGGCCTTATAATCATCTTTTTATACAGAATAGGAATGTACAATCAAACCATAGGCACTGTGCCGGTGAACAAGGCCTTTCCTACACTCAGGCCACAGGGACACTCTGAATTTACTACACATAATCACATACCTGAAATAGTTCCTATTCTATGAAAGTATAAGTTGCATTATAACAGGTATCTGTTGTCTTGGGAGTTGTCAAATTACCCTTGACCGTGGAAGAAAGTTGGGCTACATACCACTAATCAAATCAGAGGTCTGTAATCCAGAATTTAGCCTCAATATTTTTCCAGGGCCTGAAATGTTTCACCAAACATTCATCTATTTCCTACTTTGTGCCATTCATTATCATAAGTGATAGAGATTTTTTAAAAAAGTAAATCTCTGCCTTCCAACACGCTTATAGAATATAGAAAGACAAATGGGAATTCAGGGCTGCAAACTGACTTCTTCCAAGAAGACTTTTTTTAACTTAAACCGTATCTCGGCATTACCTCCAATCCCTTCTTCTACTGACAACCAGTTGTCAACTCCAAACTCTCTAGCTAGAGACGGGGATCTCTTTGGAGGTATACGGCACTCTCACTCTCTTCTGAATATGTCTTTGAATATAATACTCCAAGAATCTATTAACAAGAAACATTTTTACGATGTTGGCTCCCTCCCACCCAAAAGCTATATGAGCCTTTCCAGTAGAAGTGGGTTTAATTCCAAGTCCTCAAAGCTATCTCCTGGTAGCACATGTCAGAAGTTAGCAGGGAAGAAGCCTTAAGCACCAACCTAAAGCTGCAGTCCCCGACCCCGGGCCGTTATTTTTTGGAGCATTTTATTTTTCACTGCTGCGTATCTTGAGGCATTCATTATCACTTCACAAAAAAGATCAATGTGGACCTGGACCCCAGTATTCCCTGTAAGAATCGAGACTAGTTATCCTTAAAAGAATATATGTATTATGACTTTTGCTTCCAAACTGAATTCATCTCCAAAAATTATTTTAAATGCTTAAAGGGACTGCCGTTATTCAAGTAAAATGTAAATATTCTTTCATGACCTGCCTGAAGTTCAATGCATGAAAACTGCCAACTTGCCTGAGTGGGCTGCAAGGTCTATTAGAAGCCAAGTTGATATCCCTTGTGCATGACACACAGCTCTTAAACACTTGTTTTAGGAAGGACTTTTTGGCATTTAGGTGAGTATTTGGTTTTGAGGGGTTTGCAAATAAGAAAGTGTTAACTGAACAACTATTTTGTCACCAGAACAGTGCTAGAGCCTTTGGGAGATGCAAAAGAGCAACCCCTGAAAGGCTCCAGTGGAAGAAAACAAAACACATATGATATAAAAACAGTAATGAGCTACTCTAGGGCTTCTGGAAAGAGGGAGGCCAATGAGAGCTAGAATCACGAGGAAAGGATTCTCAAAAGAGGTAGGAGTTGAGGTGGGTCTGGAAGGTTGCATAAGATTTAGATAACTAGAGATAAGAAGAGTGCATTTCAGGCAAGAAGAACGATGTGTCTGAAGTCATGGTGGCAACGGTGGGCGGTGAATGATCAAGCAAGCCTGCCTGTGTGACCTTGAGCATGTACTTAACCACTCTGAGCCTTTTGTTCGTGTGTTCAATGGACACAATAAGAATAAACTAATTAGGATAAGTCATAAATTGGTTGTGAAGATTAAGTGAAATCACCCGTTAGAATAGCATCCAGAACAAACGGTATTCAATAAAAAGGATTAATAGTGTTGCTACTATACTTACTATTACTATTATTGTTGTTATTTAGTCACGAGAATTATCCTACAAGAAAAAGCGGAAATAACTACTGACTGTAGAATGTGACTAGATTATGGAACATTATAAATTTGAGACGATGGAATAATAAGGCATAGTAATAAGTTTTTGAACAGGTGGCGACTTAATGAAAAAGATAGCCAAGGAGAATCGGCCCAGGAGGTGGGTTTGGGTTGTATTTGTGGGAGGCAGGTGACATTCTAACATTCTGTTACTGACTTAAAGCCAAGTTGTGGACTTAAAGCCATTCTTTCATGAAGAAATAACCAACTGAAATGCTGTCATCCAGCTGGAAAGGGATTTGGGCAAAAATCTGTGACTTTTCTCACCTCACTTGCTCAAAGTCATAAAAGTCCCTTCTGGGTTATTCTTAGAAAGAGAAATATGTTTTGCTAACAACATACTAATTAGCCACTGGAAGCGTATTTTCTGAACACCCCCTTTGGCAAGGATATTAGTGTCATGACTTGCCGCTATGTCTATTTTTCAAGTTTTGAGGGGTGCTTTTGTTTGGGTTTCGTTTGGTTTTGATTTTTGAGGAAAGAAAGAGGAAGTGACTGGGCAAGAAAATAGCCTTTCATGACAGACGCAGACCACGTGGTTTTAATTAGGAAGCAGTGTAGTGTCTCTTCAGCTAAGCAGTAAATCAGGGCTCTGTGGGGCCTGGCAGACTCCGACCACTGAAGCTCAGCTTCCCCGTGTTCGGGAGAAGTCAGCCGCCAGCCCTCACATTAGCTGCAGACGGAACTGCAGAGTGTGGCTTGGCTTTCCGATTACACCCCACCCTGCTTCCCCCACCAGCAAATGCAGGAAAATAGAGCTAGGCCCCAGGGAGGCTGGAAAAGGCTCTGTATCACTTTCTGGCTTAATAATTCTCTCTACCCCCATCATTTTGATTCATCCAACAGAAAAGTGCTCAGATCGACATCTCTTATCTCCAGGGGAAAGTGTCTCAGAAATTACAAAGTACCCCAGACCAATTTCCTGTACTTTTGTATAGGAAAAAAAAATTAGCCTGGACAGAGGCGTGTAGACTGGGTTCCTGCCCAGTTATATCCAACGCAATATTCCCAACTGGAGCTACCGAGGCCGAACACACACACACGCACGCACACGCCACGCACAAAGAATCCTCGATCTTTTCCTCT
The DNA here is from genome assembly GCF_000956105.1 of Propithecus coquereli. Lineage (NCBI taxonomy): Eukaryota > Metazoa > Chordata > Mammalia > Primates > Indriidae > Propithecus > Propithecus coquereli. Next base: position 6,076,134 of record NW_012142745.1, read on the forward strand.
CTCGGCTGAATGCCTAAAATTTACACTTTCGTTAATTATCGGCATCAGAGGACTAAATGGCCTTTCTAGGAATGTTTTTAAAGGGATGAGAAAATTCAATATTTCAAATTTGCTTCTTATTATAAACTATAAAAGTTTTAGAGTGGATGAAGGTTAAACACATTGGCTGAATTAGATTTCTCGAATTATACTTGTTGAATTGTCTGTGGACTTGGGCATTCTGAATGCTACCTTTGCAGAGGACATGTGAAACTGATTACTAATACATAAAGGGTTGCTGGAGAAATGGAATATGATGAAAGGAAGTGTAATTATCCTTTGTAAATGTGTTCTCGCACATACGGTAAGACGTTCCTATGGTGGGATTAAGGACAGGGTAAGGATAGACCAGGGCAGTTAGTACAGGAGATGGGGTCTTATCCACTCTGCATGAGTATTGGCTGAGGAACCCAATCCTGGATCCCACGCTAGAGATTCCGAGGTGAGGCCAAGGAATCTGCAGTTTCAACATACATTTCAGGTAGTTTTGATGCAAGTTATTGTTGGCCCACAGTTTGAGAAATTCTGGTGGAGTCAAACCCCTTTAGATGCTGGTATTGAAAGGCAGAACCACCTCCCACCGCGTGGCCTAGACAGTGGCATTTCAGGGTGTTTGGTTTGATTTGGTATCGCCGAAGCCCCATTATTACAAGGCTTGGATTCACACTACTTGCTTGAGTGAGAGAAAAAGCATCAAAAATCTATAATTTGCCAAGCATTGGGTGTTACAAGACATCACATTAGGTATGCGGGAATTAATATATATTTCTCATTCCTATGAGGCATTTCAAAGGACAAATATTCATTTTCGTACTAGGGCTGTAGAATCATTTGCTTTCCCTTAGGGCACATGAAAATCCCCCAAATCTATTTTTGGTCTCTTCTCAGAATAAAAGATAGATTTTTATCTAAAAAAATTCCATGCTGTAAAGATTTTAAATTTGTAGTTACCAACCCACATATTTCTAAGAATGTTATGAGACTTCAGTCATGAAGCAAAAGGTATAATAAGATCTCTTATAAATAACAATAATCTTAGAAACTGAAAAATAAGAGGCATCCATGAGAAAAGTCTACCCGCGACCATGCCTCTTCCAACCGCTTCCTAACTCCAAAGCACACCCCAGGAAATTATTGGAGACGATTCATTAAGATCAACAAGCCAACAGGTGCTGAGGAAAAGAATCCGGAGTGTGAAGAGACGGGTTTGAATTTTAATGAGCACGTGGGCTTCTTTTCAAAGTTCTCACAGGAAACATCGTTGTGCCATCATGTGCAGAATGGGCTCACATCTGGGCTCTGCCTCACGTTGGCTCTGTGACTTCAGACAGGTGAATTAGCTTCTCTGAGCATCAGTTTTCCATATCTTTATATGTGAAGCTAACAATGCCCACCTGCAAGTGTGGTTATCAGGAGTAAATGAGATAAAGCCAGTGGAGTGTCTAACAGACTAACTGACTCATAGTGGATGCTCAGGAAATCTGATATTTTCCCTATGAGAGTGTGAGTATTTAATTTAGAAAGAAAGGAAGCAAAGGGGGATAAAATAATTTAATTAATTTGAAGTCTTTTTTTTAAGTAATTAAGAAAACGTAATATATCGGACTGCAGTGGTTAAGGCGTGGCTTTCAGCCAGAGAAACTTGGGTTTAAATCCTGACTTGGTGCCTTAGTAACCCTATGACTTTGGGCAAGTGATTTGAAATCTGTAAGCCTGGGCTTCTCATTTGTAAAATGCTACTAACAGAGACACCGTGAGAATTCCCACGAGAAGGTTTCTAAACTACTTAGTATAAGGTCTGGGAGAAGAAAAGCCCTTGGTCTGCGGTAGTTATTATTCACATCATTATCTCACTATTATTATTATTCATTAACAACATGGGATGGTTCAAGGCTCTTGAATGTTCCTTTCGAGGCAAACTTATTTTGGTACAAGTCTTATAAGTTTAAAGATCAAATTACATGATCTTGGCCTTCTGGCAGAAAAACTTTATCAGTCTCAAAGTAACCTCTAAACGCTTTTCCAGATCACGGGAGGCCGCCCACATAATATTTGGCCTCTAAGTCTTGGAATGATTGCCATCTTTGCAGAGAGCTCCTGCCAGCCAAATGGGAGCCCCCGCATGCACGTTACAAAGTAAGCAAATCCCAGCCTTTTAAGTAAGAGGCTGGGCATGAAGTTAATCCTTGCAGTTTAAATCACAGGGAAATGCCTGTATCCGCACGAATCCATTAACGTTGCTAAAACGTGCGCCCTGTATACCCTTAAAGAAATTAAAAAATACTGGCCAGGCACGCCTGTAATCCCTGCACTTTGGGAGACCAAGGCAGGATGATCACTTGGGGCCAGGGGTTTGGAGAGATAAAGATGCATATAGGTTCAACTCAGTCTTCCAGGCTAATAAAAGAAAGACTTATGAATGATATGTAAATTTGGTAACATGTATGCAAATCATAAGCCAAGTCTTTCCTTGAATTATCCTTTAGAAACAATCAAGAATTGTCTCCAATTATTTCCAAAGGGAATAGGGAGGAGAGTGTCTGGTTCCAAGCAGCTAAAATATCCAGGTGTATAGGGGGTGAGGGAATGGATGTCATTGATTCTGTTATTCTAGACCCTTAGAAGCAACGTCTGGGGAGAGGAGTTGGGAGTTTCTGCTCCCTGGCCTGGCGTTACTCCTGGCACATGTCGTCAAGAGTTAGTAGCAGTTCCCTTCTCAGAATGACCTTAGCTTTTAAAGGATTCTGAACTCTACACTGGTTTTAGATTTTTTTGAAGTGATCCCTAATCCAAGAACCTTTAATTCCTTGGAAGACAACCATATTTATAAAATCTATTTTCTCCCTTTTAGAAAGACCATTTTCCACTCATACTTGAAGATTTCATTTCGCACATATTTCCTATGCCAGGCCTTATGCGAGGCACTCCACGTGGAGTATCTCACCTACGTACATTAGCCCCAAGACACCTGGAGCTAGTAGGGTCTACCTCGTGGGGTATTAGCAAGTGGAAGAAACTGGGGGCAGGGGACCCCAAACCCATGTTCCTTCTCCACACGTTAAAGAAAACTGAAAGAGTGATGCAGAGTTCTGTCCTCTGCAGAGGAGGGTATGATCTAGTAGCAGAAATGGACCCGTTTGATACAAAGTGGTGGAGAAAACGAACACAGTAAGACTGTAAGAGACACACTGGGGGTGGAGGCCATTGAAGAAAGGAGAAATTGCATCTGCTTGGGGCCATCGGAAGAGATTTCAAGGAGGAGGTGGCGTTTGAATTACACTTAATTTATTCTGACAGGGGGGGAGGTGGGGAAGCATTGCAGAGGTTAGAGTAGCAGGAGGCCAGAACGAGCAGGGGAGCTCCTGAACTGCAAATAGTAGACTGCAGCCAGAACGTGAGTTATGAATGTTGGAAGGGTGGGACTTTTTGTAGTGGTAGGATGAACACGTGTTGTACTGGTTAATTCTGTAGGTGAAGAAGAGTTTTCTAAAAACTCTTTATCAAGGAAAGCAGTGACATAAGAACTATGCTTTAGGAAGCTTAATCTAGAGCTGTGTATAGGAAGGAGTTGGGGTGGGAGAAGGGAGGCTGGAAGACTCATCAGTTGGGCCTATTAATGGTCTGATAAGGATGGCAGAGAGGGCAGGAGACATGGTGGCTGGACAATGGATGAGGATCCCACCACCACTGTCTGTCTTTTACTGCACATAGCACATTGCCTGGTACCAAACTGGTTCTCAGTGTGGAAGGATGGAAGCCAGGGAGGAGAAGAGTGAGAAAGTGAGTGGGAAGGAGGGAAGAAGAAAGGAAGAAGGAAGGTGAAAAGTATTAGAGACATGGCCCATTAGGACTTTGGGAACTTGTACTGAATATTCACAACTTGTAAATGTCAATTTAAAAAAAAAAAGTGTCTGCAAAAACTGGTATAAACCCAAGCAAGATCTGTTGTCTAGTTCATTGCATTCTGCCAATGTCATTTTCCTGGCTCTGATAATGTGCTGGAGTATTTAATATGTTAACATTGAAGAAAGCTGGTTGAAAAGGACCATGAGACTTCTCTGCACATTGTTGGCAACTTCTTGTGAGCTTATAATTAGTTTCTAAAAAGTCAATACAAGTTGTAAAACACTTTCATTCCCTTGTTCTATCAGACGGCCGTCCTTGTACTTCTCCTTGGCAGTCTCCCAGGCTGAGTCAGGGCAGGATAACCTGTGTGGTGAGGTTGCCTCAGTTAGGAATCCCAGTCTCGGGGACATGCCCCTGAATCTCTGGCATTCCTCAAAAATATTTCCTTAATCTCTTGAAAGAGTTGCTATTTTTTCTAGATGTATCAAAGTTCACAAGTTTTCCATTTAAAAACCTTTCTTATTCCAAAGACCCCATGTATTAAAAGAGTTAAAAAATGTTAACTTTATATTTAAAAATTCTTTTCAATTTCCTGCAACTCAGACTTGTTCAAATCATTAAAATTCCCCATGCCTTACTCTTCAGTCCATGCAAGACATAGTTCAATTTTTTTCCTATTTACTTATAATTGTTACTATGAAATAGGTCAAGCTTGGGGTATTCATACTTAATGGAATACCTTTCTAAAATCTTTTAAATAAAGGATTATAATGAAATAGTTGAATTCTGTCCTACAGCAAATCCATTATTCCATTATTTTGAAATAGCTCCTAAATATATTTAGAATAAAAGATGGGAAAAAAGAGGAAATTGTGGATAACAGACATTTTTTCATCATTGAGTGGAACAACTCCACACTAAACAAGTAGTCCTTAAGGAGGCTTGGATATTATTTAATTTTAAGGAAACCCCATACCACATGTATCTTTCTCTATAACTAATTCATGACACCTAGTAAACACCTACTAGAGCTTTTCTTTCTTCTCTCCACCTTTCTCCATCTCTTTCCCCCCTTCTTTCTTCATTTTCTTACCCTAAAAACTATGTTATCCTTATTATACTGGACAGCTTCCATTAAAAAGACCGCCAGACTTTCTGGGAAATAGGCTCTGTCTATTTGTGAGTCAATGTCGACAGGTATGCATAACCTGTGGGAAAGAAAACAGGAAAACACAGTGAAGTTTCATGTCATTTGAACTTCAAAACCCAAAGGTAGAAAACAGCTCCAAATGAATGGTCACTAGATTTCTTCAAAATGTTGATACTATGGAAGGAGTTATGGTTATTACTTTTAAGCTTTCTAAATACCTTAATGAATATAATTCCTTTCAGGATTTGCAAAACTCTATTGTTTTCAAAATGCTTCCATTTAAACCAACTCATTTAACCACAGAAGTCATGTGACCATCCTTAAATCGTAAAAAGATATATTAAAATTTGAAAATATTTTTGTACGTTATTCAAACAGTATAATGAGCAGGAAAAATCAAAGAAGTTTGCTGTACCCTTGATCAACATTCATGGATTTCTTATAAAGTTCACTTTTTAACTGAATAAGATATCTAAGTTGATATTTTATGATAGTATGGTCTTAAAGAGATCATAGTACAGTGTTCTTTAAGTTTTCTGTATGTCATATTTCTCCCTGATTCTCTTTTACATCTGTGTGATAATTTCAACCACCTACTTGCCACACAAAATCCACTTTTCTTCAGAACTTTGAGAGTGCTATAAATCCTGACTTACTATCCCCCCTGTTTTTAAGATTCCCTGATTATGTGATAAAATAAGTATACTCATATAAAATGCTTAGAATAGTGCCTGGCTCACAATGAGTACTTAATTATAGGTATTATTTTTATCAAAACGTTATATTTGCTATCTCCTCTTAATGTCTTTTTTTTTTTTTTGAGACAGAGTCTCGCTGTGTTGCCCTGGCTAGAGTGCCATGGTGTCAGCCTAGCTCACAGCAACTTCAAACTCCAGGGCTGAAGCAATCCTTCTGCCTCAGCCTCCTGAGTAGCTGGGATTACAGGCATGCGCCACCACACCCGGCTAATTTTTTCTATATATATTTTTTTAGTTGTCCAGATAATTTCTTTCTATTTTTAGTAGAGACGGGGGTCTTGCTCTTGCTCAGGCTAGTCTCGAACTTCTGACCTTGAGCTATCCACCCGCCTTGGCCTCCCAGAGTGCTAGGATTACAGGCGTGAGCCACCGCGCCCAGCCCTTAATGTCTTTTAGAAGTGTGTTATTTTTAATTCTTTAGCTTAGACTTTTACTTTTTATTTTTTGATGTTACTTAATATTTTGCTTTGTTTTTAAATCTACTACAAGGAAAATATGGAAAGACAGAGAACACCAGAAAACAGAGAAAATAGCAGAGCAATTCTCCCATGTTCAAAACTGAGTTTGAGAAAAAAGCATTTTAAAACTTCTCCAACCCGCATTGCCTACTGCCTCTAAGCAATGGCCTGAAAGACATGGTGTACCTCTAAGTATTCGTCTGTAATTTGTTAGTCTATGTAGAGTATATAGTGCAGCGGCTATTCTAGTTTAGAACAAATTAGCTTAAACAAAAAAGTTGAGTCACTCTGTATGAAAACCAATTTTTTTTAATTGACATTTACAAGTTGCCAATATTCAGCACAAGTTCCCAAAGTCCTAATGGGCAATGTCTCTAATACTTTCTCACTTTCCTTTCTTCTTCCCTCCTTCCTTCATTCACTTTCTCACTCTTTTCCTTCCTGGCTTCCATCCTTCCACACTGAGAACCACTTTTATTTTCAGCATTCGAGCCTTTGTCGCCTAGAGATTATGTTTACGATAGAGTTAAAGAACTCGTATTTCCTTGGGCTGTTTCAGAGGAGGGTCACTCACTGGGATAAGGTCCTGTCTGAAGTTAACAGAGGCAAGAACTTAGATGGAGCCCAAGTGAGCTGCAGAGGGGATCTTCCCTGGATTTCACCACAGAGGCAGCAGTTCCCAAGTGAGGGATGTTAAGATCATGGTGCCACCACTTGGAGACAGGTTGGGCGCTGAGTCCCTGAGAAATTGTGCCAACCCTTTGGGGCTGGAGATTATTCATCTGCATTAGTCTGCTCAGGCTGCCATCATAATAATTCAATCCCACAGGCTGGGTGGCTTGAACAACATTTATATTCTCACAGTTCTGGAGGCCAGAAGTCCAAGATCAAGGTGCCAGCAAACTCGGTTTCTGGTGAGGGGTCTCCTCCTGGCTTGCGGATGGTTGCTTTCTCACTGGGTCCTCACAGGACTGTTTCTCTGAATGTGCTGGGGAGGAAAGGGGCAGTATGAGAAGGGGCAAATGAGAGCTCTCTGGTGTCTCTTCTTATAAGAACACAAATCTCATAGCAGAACAGGACCCTACCATTATGACCTCATTTGATCTTAATTACTTCCTTGGAACCCCAATCTCCAAATATGGCCACACTGCGGCTTAGGGCTTCAGTGTATGAATTTGGGGGGCGGGGGTGGACACAAACATTCAGTCCATAACAACATCCTAAGGCAATGTGTGGTGCAGTTCACCTGGAATCTATCGTGACACCTTCATGATCATGTGCAAGTAAAAAGATTCCCTCTCTGCAGCTCACTTAGGGCTCTAAGTTCTTATTTCTGTTGTGCAAGGCACAGCCAGGTAGGATCTGAAAGTTGCCCTTTAGGAAACATGCTGCATTGAAACTTTACCTACAAGCATCTGCATGTATTTCTCTTCTCTCCCTCAGTAGACAGAAATTCTAGAGTTTCCTTTTCTACATTCAGATGTAAACCGAGGGAAAGAGACCATGGTTACACTTAGGTTAGAGATTTGAGCAACGGAGCACTCTTGCCAGAGCTATCATGTAGAGAGAGCCATCTCTGCAGCGTGAGATTTGGGGGTCCAAGCCAGGCCCACTAGATCAGCTCCCAGGCCCACATGGAGCATCTCCTTTCAGTTTAAATCCTGAAGAGTCAGAGGTTGTTATTTTGCTATTTTAATACGTTATCAAGTATTTGCCTCCATAGTTCCTCACTTTTCTTTCCTACTATTATTTATACATATATTTTCCTTGTGCCCACTCTGCTAGGGTATCCTAAGCATGTTTCCCAAATGTTGGTTTTTATAGGTTAAATTGTGTCCCCCCCAAAAACATATACAGTATTGGAGTTCTAATACCCAGTACCTTGGAATGTGACCTTATTTGGAGATAGGATCTTTATAGGGGTAATCAAGTTAAAATAAGGTCATTGGAGTGGGGGCTAATCCAATATGACTGGTGTCCCTATGAGAAGGGGAAATTTGAGCACAGAGAGGGACATATTGATGGAGTGTGATGGGAAGACCAGCACACAGGAAGAACACTGTGTAAAGACTGGAGTTATGCTGCCGTAAGTCAAGGAGCTATTATGCCAGCAGCTAGGAGGGAGGCATAAAATAGATCCTTCCCTAGCACCGTCAGAGGGAGCATGACCCTGCCAACACCTTGATCTCAGACTTTCAGCCTCCAGAACTGGAGACAATCAATCTCTGTTGTTTAAGTCACCCAATTTGTGGGACTTTGCTACGGCAGCCCCCGAAACACATTGGAGAAACAGGTTGAGTTGGCTTCATGTTGGCATCAGATTATACTGACCTTTATTCATTGCAGTATCAGCCGCTGATCATCTGGGACCTTTATGGTTGATTGAATCAAGGAACTCTAGGCTTCAAAAGAGGGAACACTGAACAGGACCAGATGGACATTTGGGAGAAGATCGGCCCAGAAATACTGATTTCGAGGTAGCGAGGAATGGCACAAAGCCAAAAGTATAGAAATGACAAGATTAGAGAAATGAAAAACAGAGTAGTGGTTGCCAGGGCTTAGAGAGGGATGGATGTGGCCATAAAAGAGTAGTACTAGGGCATTCCCTAGCGGTGACAGAGCAGCTCTATATCTTGATTGCTCGGGTATTAATACAGATTTGTATGTGGGATAATATTATAGAAATACAAACACACACACACACACAAATAAGTGTATTCAAAATCTGCAAAATCCAAGTAACATCTGTAGTCTAGTTAATTTATTCTTCTAATGCCAATTTCCTAGGTTTGATAATGTATTGTAGTTATGTAAGATGTTAGTTACCATTGGAGGAAGCTGGGGGATGGCTACACAGTCCCTCCTTGCAATATTTTTGCAATTTCTTGGGAATCCATAATTCTTTCAAAATAGAAAGTGTTTTATCAAAAAGAAAGCTTGGCTGGGAGACAGAAGACAGAGGTCTTGGTTTTTTAATTTCCACTACTCATGTGGCTCCAGCCTTTGACCTTGATGGCCCCAGTATAATCACTTGTTAAATTAATATCATAGTTCAGAATGTGAATACCTTAATAATCACAGCCAGTTTTAAAATAGATTTCAAGGGTACAGAGAGCAAAATATTAAGCATGTGCAATGGAACTTATCAGAATGTCAGTTCTTAATCTAATATCAACTAGACACTCCCTAATAATTTCTGATCTGACTTGAACCCTATTAAATAGTTTAAGATAATATAAAAACTCAACCTTCTTGAAACAATGACACAGACACACTCCAAAGTGACATCCATGTTTCATCAGTTGTCAGCTGGTGACTATTGCAATTATCAAATTCAGACTATCTAATTCTGTACCACTATTATTTTTACTTTTAAAAAATGAGTTTACAAAGTGCAATAATTGGTTCTAAGAAGTGGTTCCAGACTTAATCATTAGTATCTTTTAAATTTCTCCTTGGTGTTTCTTTAAAGATGTAATCAGATCTGATGCTCTTCAGTAAAATTTTCAGGAAATATTCACATATTCTGTTTTCAAAATTTATTTTTAAAGTGATGGTACCTAAAATACATTGGTGACTGAACAACCAAGTTACAGAACAGGATTATGGATGATCCCATTTCTGTGTGAAATATATGTGTGTGGGTATGTGCACAATACATTTATTTTAATACATGCATGGGAAGAATCTGGAAGAATAGATATCACACTGTTAACAATGGTTATCTCTGGAAGATTGAGATTGTAGGAGACTCATTCTCTAAGGAATATGTTTCCATAGTATTTAATTAGTAAAGACTAAAATGATATTTGATGTTCCTTCCTAATCATACTGGCCAAGCATATGCATATGTAGATCCCATTTCTACATCAGCGCACACGTGCGTGCGCGCGCGCACACACACACATACACACACACACACACACACACACACACACACACACACACACTTGGAGTGTAACCTTGGGACCAGCGAAAACTGGGTCTACTCTGTTGATAACAAAATGTTGGGTTACGTCATAGGTATAACACAGCCAAAAACTGCAAGTCAGGTAGCCGGGGCATATGCAATAGAAAAAGCTTTCACCTCTAACAACACCAGGAGCCAACAATTCCTCCTTGTGGAACCAGGAAGACTGGGACACAACCAGAACCTGACATCAGAACTCTTTCAGAAGTGAGGGGTCCTTTGGACCAGAAGATCTGGGGCTAAAATCTACCTCAACTTACCTTATCATAAATGGTCAAATTTAAAGGCTTCCAATCAGACTCTGCCAAACCAAACTTCCTAAATGCTTTCCCTTGCCTTCTGAGCCCATAAACTTGCCCCAGACTCCAAATCGGGGAAACAGATTTGAGCCTGCTCCTGTCTCCTTGCTGGCTGGTTTTACAATAAAGCCATCCTCTTCTCAAACGCTGGTGCCACATGATACTGGCTTCTGTGCACATCAGGCAGCAAGCCCATTTGTTCAATAACAAGAGTATATATTAACGGATCACTAACCCTGCAATAGTAATGCAGAGGAAGGCTTAGATTATGGGGAAGAATCACAGGTATTCTTCTTTTTGCCTCTTACATTTTAATCCAGCCTAATGCAGCCAAACATCTCAGTCCTGTTGACCCATTATATCCTGTTCTGAACACTTCAACCCCTCTTTGTGCCAGCCTCAGAACCCTTGGCTTTGTAACATTGACCCCCATATCCCCTCTAATCTGAAGAACTTGATGTTTACAAATAATCTGTTGTGTTTGAAACTTAGCTTGGTTTACTCCCATGGCACAGAGACTTCTGTGGGGAATTCTTCCTCCCAGCTCCAACCCAATCCCGGGGCCCATCTGTTCCACTGGTGACGCTGGGGCAAAGAATGCCTTGCCTGGCAGCGTCAGAAATAGTGAAGGTGGAAGAGGAATCTAAGTGCCATCAGCCTGGCAAACGTGCAGCAGGGACTAAAGTTGGTTACTCTGGGGCACAGCATAACCAAAGCATGGTGATACTTTTATGTGAAAGAAATGAAGTACATAAAGAAGAAAGAACAGGAGGTTGCTACCTGATGTGGCTTTTGTACATCCAGGTTCCATACACACATATTTAAGTCTAAGAAGTAAAGAGAGATCAAGAACTCTCCATCAATAAAGGAAAGAGGACAACAACATACATAATAATGGGCTGTTTGCCTCCCAAACAAGGGTGCATGGAAAAGGAGTGGGTGCTGTCTTTGCAGATAAAGCATGGCAGAAGGGGAGGGGTTGCATCCTAAGAGGGTGCCTCAAAGTAGCAGGGAAGTCTTCAAAGACCGTGTCATGCTAAGAAGTTGACCCTTTGGAGCCATTGACCCAGAACAGGTGGTAAGTTTGTTGACAGTCTGGGCTCCCTTCATTGGAAACCCTCCCCAGCATACATACAGAATTGGGCCAAAGTGAAGGCACATTCATGACAAAAAGCCCTGGCCCTGACCCTTTGTGGAAGAAGCCAAAGATCAGCTCATAAATTATCAGCAGGATCGTGGTGAGGGAACCACACATCTGAAAAATTCATGAATCATAAACTTGAACGCTGATGGAAACTATCACCCTTCCCCCTGGAAATTGTGTCTATGCATACACATGCAGAAATTTGCATAGTCTCAGGAATTTCAAGAACCCAGTTTAAGAACTTATCTGAATTTCCTTGAAGAAGGTTAAAACTCAGTGGAAAAACAGGAAGTTCTTAGTGTGGAATTTAGAATACTTAAGAAAAATATGGAGGAAATGAATATAGGAAAAATTAATAACAAAGTGAATGCCAAAATTAATAGGCTTAGTAAAATAGCAAAATCTCTTTGGACCAGACTTTAAACAGAAAACTCATCTAGTAAGCTTGAACGGTCCTCAAAGGAACAATAAAAAGACCCCAAGAGTAAGAGTCGGGGGTGGGAGATGAAAAGCTATGCTACATGAAAAACTGGAGGAGGAGTGGGAAGCTGCCAGATTAATTATGCAAACACCCAAGATACAAATTAAAATTACAAGAAAAAACGTGGTCAGCTTACCCAAGAGAGCACAGAGAGATAGCAGGTAATTGTGCTAAAATGAGAAAAATGAAAGCCAGAAATGAGATGCAAATTGCAAGCCACAAACGAAAACATGTACAAAGTTCTTTAAATACTTATGGGATAGGAGACAATTATAGGGATGTTGGCCTTTCAGATTCTTTTTAATAAGTGATGAGAAAAATCTCTCAACAGCTTATAACTGTACAGGGATCTGGTTGCAAAGCTCCTGGCAGTCAGTAATAATAATGAAGATAATAACCATAATCTTAATTTTACCAACATACCATAGGTATGAAATATAGGCCCCAGATATGAAACTTTGTATTTATTCATTCATTCCCCCACCACCAGCTTTCTGAGCGTTTTAGTGGACATTTCAAATTAATAAATCCACATAGACAACTGAATAAATGTAAGCTATTAATATTGTTATCACTGCGTCTGCTTGCCCAGCATCCATCCCCCTGCTCTGTAAGAGAATTTCTTCCCTCCCTTTGGAAATCACTCTTATTCTACTCTCAGTCTGAACTCTGCTCCCAGCTTCTGGAATGTGACTTAGCAGTCAGGGCACCAGAATCCTCAGCCACGGTGGTGGATGCAAAGACGGGCCCGTGACCCAAGCAGACCAAGGAAAACCCACATTGGGATGTTCGCTGAAACAATCTATCTGTAAGACATGAGATACCAAGAATCAGGAAAGCCTGGAGCAACCAGAGCCATCTTTGTTGCTGCAAAGGCAGAACATGTCTAAGAGTAAAAGCAACAAAAGGAAAAATCATCCTAAGGACAAAGCTTCAGTCCAGGGGTGATGACAGCTGTGACTAAACAACCCACTTTTATCACTGGACTTTTTAGCTACAAGAGCCACTGATTTCTTTTCTCCACATACATTGGTGAGTGTTGTATTTCTGTCCCTTACAACCCAGAGTCCTAGCCAGAAGAAATGCTGGCCATGTGCATGCTTCATGCTGGAGAGGTATTGTGGTTTCGGAGGGAGTCCCCACCCTTGTGAAGCACAGAGTCTACTGCGGAAGACAGGCACGAACAATTAACTGCAAACGTGTTGAGAGTTATAAAGGAGGAGCACAGGTTCCAATGCACCAACAGATGAGTCTCACTGGGTTTGAGAGCTCTGGGAAGATTTCCTCCAGGAAGTGCCACTTATTTTGAGACTTGAAGGATGAAAAGGAGTTCATACGGCATTGAAAAAAAAAAATTCTTGCACACATACAAAACTCTTGAACAAAATCCTTACTCCATATATTATATAAAAGGCAACTTTTAGTTTGCTAATAGAACAGATAATACCAAAAATACGAAGTCAAGGATACACATTACATAGAAATCAAGACATCTACAGATTAATCAAATATATATTAATTTCTTTAAAGAGTAAGAAATTACATATAAGGAAATGGCTAAAGAAATGTAAAAGTTTACATGAATGCACAATGTCAAAAATTATTCCACTGCTGGGTAGCTGGGAGGAAATAACAGTATTGGGACGGTTTGGATGGTAAGATGATATTCTGCTGAAGGGTTGGTGCATTAGGAATTCTGAGGGCTCAAAACTACTTTTGTGATCTTAGTAAAGTCACATAAGTTTGTAGGCATCAATATTTTAAATCGAAAAGATGACAGAGTTGTAACTAGATGATTTCTAAAAGCCCTTGCTCTAATTAAATTCTATGATGTGTCTCCAGTCTAGTTTGTCAAAGCTTAATTTTGACATATTAAAGTATCATCTGGACATTTACCAACAGCTCACTCTCCCAAGTTCATATTTCACTAAAGCCTTTATATTGATTATTCTCCACGTGTAGAGTTGTGCCTTATCTAGAGAACATGATTTTTAAAGAAAGATAGAAACTAAAGTCCACGTTCATCATTGCAGAGTGTAGAATGTTGGCACAGTGTGATGCTTTTAAAAATCAAACCATACTCCCAAAGCTATTGACAGAAGTGTGTCTGGATTGAGAAATTAAATGCATGAGGTATGATTATAAAATAATGTGTCTGGTTTCAAAGCACACAGAACAAGTGGGCATGGTCTCCTTCAAAGAAGTGCCCTTGGGAGCAGACTCCCTCATGCCAGACATGTGCCTCTGCCATACACAAGGTATTTTTGGAAGCTGCTTTTTTGAATTGCCATTAGAGACATTGCTGACTTTTCTGATTATGCTTAATAGTGGATAAAATTTGTCCTTTGGATGATTTTTGAAAACAATGAAAAGTCACTTAACTGCAAGTCAGGTAAGTAAACTGGGCAATCAAGCTGTAGAATTCCACTTGGATCTGAAACATGAAGCAGAGAGCTTTGTTCTCCAGTGTGCAAACTGATTCCAGGGAAATTCCAAAGGAGAGCTTTAAAAAAAGTAAAAGTGTTGAACAATGACAATATCATAAGAATAAGTGTGTCACCTGCTAGCATGACGACTCAAGTACACACTCTGGGCTGGCTGACACATAGATAATTTTTAACACCTAATATAACAAATTGAATACACATGGAGTTAAACCCCCTGCTATGGTTTGAATATATGTGTTCCTCTGTTGGAAGCGACCTCTAAGGTGATGGTAGTAAGAGCTGGGGCCTTTGGGAGATGATTAGGCCGGGAGGGCTCTGCCCTCATGGATGGGATTAATGCCCTTATACAAAGGGCTCGATGGAGTGATTTTGTCCCGTTTTTCCATCCTTTCTGCCATGTAAGGACATGGCAACAAGGCGCCATCTCAGAAGCAGAGAGAGAGCCCTTGCCAGACACCAGGTCTACTGACACTTTGATCTTGGACTTCCCAGCTTCCAGAACTGTAAGAAATAAGTTTCTGTTCTTAATAAATTACCCAGCCTCAGGTATTTTGTTATAGTGCACAAACAGAACAAGACACCTTCCAACACCTGTAATTCTCTGTGAAATTCATCATTCCAAAATATTTCGGAGCCTCCATCATGAGCCGTGCACTGTATACAATAGGCACTCAAAGAATATAGACAATTAGTAATAAGAAAGCAAGGCAGAAGCAAATAAAAACTGGAGCCAGTCCTTGAGTTTAAATTCCTATTGTGGGGCCTCTGGTGGAAACCACGTGGCAATAGACGGTGACGATGGGATGAAAATTCAACAGTATAGTGATGCGGCTTTTAGGAAATAAAACTTAATTTCTGAATAACACTTTGAAAAATTAATGGATCTAACTAAATATATTCATTCCATGCTTAAGATACAAGAAAATATTCCTAAATTATATTTGGAGTAATATCTTGAATAATCTACAACTTTATATTACCTCTAAAGCCCAAATCAAAGTTCCATGGGAATTTAAGAAATCTAGATTTTGTCTTTCTGCTGTTTACTGCCACTAATTATAGCTCTTTACAATTAAATTAATATTCAAATCCCACATTAGCTCACAATCTATTTTTACCCTTGGGAGAAAAACTACTTTGTCAATTTAGGTCATTGTAAAAATTCAAAGAAACTGACTAGTTGTCAATTTTTAAAAATATGATTTGAAAAAATCTATTTTAATATCCTAGCTTTCCCAATTTGGAAAATACTTCCAACTTGGAAAGGGAGACGTGAACAAAAAGTTTCCCAAATGATTTTAGATGCTCAAAATGCTTGGGGAAATGAAATGGGTAAAATACATCACAATTATTTCTTTTCTGAATCTATGTGTGTACTGAGGTAAACTAGATGAAAAAAATATTTTAAAATGGGAGAAGACGAAAGGAAACAGTTGAGATTATCACATTTTACCATTAACAGAAGTCTCCCTATAATACACAGCACACATTTGCCCTGGCAAATATCTTTAGTTTCCATTTAGGAGAATTTAAAGACTCTCAAATAGAATTCATGTCAGGTCAGAAGCCATCTAAAAATGTTTCTCTAAATTTAACTTAACTTTAGTTACCAATGTTGAAGCCAACATTACTCTTAGGGCAAATATGGTAAGTACTAATAAATATGAAAATTTTTTCCCTAAGACAAAGGAAAACACACTTTAATCCTTTCATTTTATAGAATGACCTAGACCTAACTCAAAACCATGACTGCACCAGTAAATGCATCTACCCAATTGTCTGTTAAAAGATTACGGGTGTGCTGTTTCAGGGTATAACATCTAAAAGAGAGCTTATATTGCTCCGCTCATATGGAATTGATTTGAGCCAAAAAAGATTCTATACAACCATAATTCTCATATTTTCCACATCAGCACCATCCCATAAAGTATAGTGGCCCAAGAGGCATCGGCCAAGATCTCCAAGAACCTAAATACTGGGAAATGGGTCTCTTTCAGTTGAGACTGCTATCATTCCATCTCCTCCCCACCCCTAAATTCATGTAGAAAAAAATGTATTTCTAGGACAAAGACTGAAGCTGAATTTTATATTTTCTTTTGCTACTTTATATTCTTCTACAGTTAAAATATTAAAACGATCTTGCACATTTTCATAATTCACGTTTTTCTGCATGCTTAATCTATTAGTTGAGCCTACTGTGTGGTCCTATAGAAAAAGGCCCTTCGCCTTTGCTAGATCTGAGATCCAGTTGGGAAGATAGAAGATATAAGGAAGGAATAGCAAAGCCTTGCACCAAAAGTAGGTGCTCACATGTGGGGTTCAGGCTGCATGTTCTGGGGAAATTAAGAGACAAGGGAGATGCTTGGGAGGGGTACTGTGCACTGAGCAAAGAAAGTGGTCTAGGGAGAGGGGGACAGAGATCCCTGGTGAGACAGAACAAACTCAAACCCCATGTGTATCACTTGCAGAGAGAGGGTTAGGCTAGCAGTCTCGCTTCTGGCTACATAACAGGGACAAGAACAGTAGCTCCCTCACAGCAATGTCACAAGGTTTGCCTGAAGTGATGCTTAGCACAGAGTGTGGCACGTAGTTATGAGCTATTATTTAATCAGGAGGTAGGACTTGATCAAGGTTCTGGATAGAATTTTGTTAAGATGAAGAGAGAGAACATTCCTGATCAGGGAGTGACGTGTGAACAAACCCAGAGGCAGAAGTGACCATGTGGCATAGAGATAAACACTACTGAAATTTTCAAGCGTGATACCAACCTACTCTAAGAAGATACAGACTTATACAATGACTATTTCGTCTGTGTAGCCAGAGAAATTATGTAGGCTCCTATTCCTGTTTCACTGGAGATTCTGAGTCGGAGGATTATGGAGAGACCTGGGAATCCGCATGCTAAAACCAATCACAGGTGCGTATTTTGATCAATTTGGGGGTACACTAAGCCAAAGAATTGATGTTATGCCTAGTATTCATAACACTGTAACACTCTAGCTATTTACGATTCTACGAAAACGCAATTTTAACATGAATTATTAGATGCTAATTAAAAAACATTTTTTTAAAATAATTCAGTGCTGCACATGCTAGAGACAGAGTTTGAAGCAGTTCAGAGGGAGGTGGAAAGCACAGATAGAATACCAGAATTTTCGGTAGTGATATTAGATAACATCCCTTAATTTTACAGATGAGAAAACTGAAACTAAAGGAACTAAGTGACTTGTTATCATATTCACTGTATAGTAGTTGTTATAGCAAGGCCTTGGATGAGAAAAAGCTAGTCTTCATTTTGCATAAGTAGTTTAAGGAATTCAATATTGCTTAGCAGTGGTGGGGAGATGAGCTGTTCAATAGGAAGGACTTGAGCCTGCAGATTTGCTAACAGGCAGACCCTCATCAGGTGGCATATACACAGTTCAGAGATCTAATGAAGCCAATTGAAATTGATTCCACTTGGACTCAATCAAAGGTGCATAAAAGCAGTTGAGTCTCAGTAGACAAATGAGTGGCCTTGGCACATACCTTGGCACACACTGAAATCTGCAACCTTAGTCCACTGTAAGAAAGAATCATGATTTCACCAACCCCCTCCCCAGGTCAGGTTGAAATTGGACAGAATATTATTTGCTGGGCATAAAATTTAGCCGTCCCAATAGCACAGAAAGGGACTTCAGCAATTCCATCTAAGTAAAAACAAACTTCCATAACACTGAACAGTCCATCCCATCAGATAAGTTTGCTTTGGGCATTTATATTTAGTCTGTGATTTTGCTTGGAACATTTGCTCATCCAATGTAGGAATTTGATTACAAATGCAAGTGTCTTATATATATCCTAAAACTTAAACAACTCTGTCTCTACCCACTTTTGATTTATAACTCTAAAATAGGAATGTTCTATTAGCTGCTTCGCTTCTAGAATATGTACATGCAAAGGGAGTGCTTACTATAGTCTCCTGAATGTTATCTTTTTCTAGTGTGGTGAATCTACTAGACTGGGGTCATTGTGTTACTCATCTTTGCAACCCCCAGGGTGCTCAGCAGTAGCAAAGGCTAATTAAGTTTAATTAAATTGCACTTTTTGCTAAAATTTGGACAAATTCATTCCAGTTATATAAGCCAGAAACCCAGGAACTATTCTTGACATCTACCTATTTCCCACACTTTATGTCTAATTTATCGCTGGTATTTACCATTTAAATCTCTCTAAAATCTATTTTTCTCTCACCATCTTTAGAGCAGTACCCTTGCTCAAGCTGCCATAATTTCTGTGCAAGTCTGCCCATCGGTCTGCCTCTCTCCGTGCCAATCCCTCTCCAATCCATTTCAGCTCTGCAGCCAGTTGTCTTCTCAAAATGAAAATAAAATTATGACAACCTCCCTGCTTAAAACCAGCTAACTGCTTCTCCATCTCATACCCTGCAAGGTTCTTCAAAGGCCAGCCCACAGCTAACCTTCCAGCATCATGGCACACGATTCTGCTTCTTGCTCTCTGCTCTCCAACTGCACTGGCTTCCATTCAGCTCCTCACGTTATAGGGCTTCTGCCCTTGCTGCTCTCTCTGCAATTTTCTCTATCTGTCCCTCCTCATCTTCATGTAAATCCCATTCATTAGAGGGCAGGTCAAAGGATGGATCGATGCATGGATGGATGAATGGGTGGGTGGCTGGATGGACAGGTGGATGGGTGGATGGGTGGGTGGGTGGATGGGTGAGTGGATGAATGGGAGGCTGGGTGGATGGGTGGGTGGGTGGGTCAATGGCTGGCTGGATGAGGGGATGGATGGATGGATGGGAGGATGGGTGAATGGGTGGATCAAAAAGGGAAGGAAGGAGAAAAGAAGGAAGGAAAGTTCAATATGGTGTTGGTAAATTCTATTTTAAAAAGCACCTCTAAGTAGTTTGCTTTTCCAACAAGCAATTCTATTTGATAACTAGAATAATAATGTTTAATCAGTGTGCACTTAGTCAAGTTCCACCAAAAAATGCAATGAATTGAGAATTAACTTTGATATGATTCAATGCATATAATAAGATGATAAGATGATTAAAACCAGAGACCTCATTTATGTTCCTAGGCCTGTGGTTTTTGGAGAAAGTCACGCAGCTTCTCTGTTTTCTGGCATCATTTGTAAAAGCAGAGGCATAGCCCCGAAGTTCTTTGAGCGGCTTCTAGATTCTGTGGATTTAGATCATTACGGACCTTCTCTTAGAAATATCCAGGTCCAGAAAACATTTATTTTATTAATAAACCTGTGTGTATATATATAGCTGATGAAATACGTGTAACCAGGCTTTTGAGATAGTTTAATTTATCCACATCTAGTAAGATAATAAAGTTTGGGAACATTTATGCTACCAACACCATGGTACATCTTACCTCCTAGATGACAAAGATAACTAATTACTGACTGGTAAATCAAAGTTCTTATGTCTTGGCAGTAATGAGATCTGAGTGAATATGTTTTTCTTTGGGAAGTAGAAGGAAGAGGTAGTTTTGGAAGGAGGGAGACTGGAGCAAGGGTAGATTTTTAAGGCACAGGATTTTGGACTACTGGAAGTGATGAGCGTTGCTGAGAACTTTTCTTACTTGACAGTGTTGCCCCATGCCCTGAGAAAAGACGCCGTGTCCCCAAAACTCTCCCCTGTGCTGCCAGCCTGGGTCACCGGTGGCCGAGCTGGGAGGTCGGGACTTGTCGTTGTGCCTGCTCACCCCCAGCCGTTCCCAGCCCAGCCCGGTCTTCTTCAACGTGACATTCATTCCCTCCCCGCGCCCACTCCATCCAGGAGGAGGAAAGGGGAGAAAAGGGAGAAAAACATCAAAGAGAACAAATATAAAAGAAAAAGATACATCCATGCCAGTTTTTATCAGTGGGGAGGAAAGGTTTAACTCACCCCGTTACCAGCTTTTTTTCCCCTAGTGGAATTACCTTTTCCTTTACTGTATTTACTTAATATTTAAGCCTTCTTTTTCCAAGGACTGCATCCCTCATGAGCCTATTCCCACCCTTCCGTAGTTCTGACCCTGACTGTGCCATGGAATGGCCTGGTAAGCTTTCTAGAAAGACTGATGTCTAATCCAGTAATTCTATGGTGGGAGGAGGGGAACAGAGCTCTGTATTTTTAAAAAACATCCTGCAGTCTAACTTCTATCTAGGGCTGAGAATTGCTGCCATAGTACATCAAGGGTCTCCTGAATATTTTATTACAGCCAGAATGGAGGAAAGGCTGGCAGAACAGAAAGAAGTAAAAGGAGAGAGCAGAAATGGCCTTGGAGAAAAATAATAAATGAGAAGGAGAAAGGGTAAGAAGGTTTCATTTAGACTCCTGGAAGGATTCAGGGACGCAAAGGGTTTCAGCATGAATGAGGCGTTGGTGGCACCTTGTTCAAGGCTAGAGCCTGGCTCTTCTGAACCCAAGTGCAATTGCTTTTAAACCCAGAGGGCTTTGAAGGGTAAACCAAGCTCAAGTCAGATTTTAAATCCCTGGGATGGACGAGGATTGGGAAGCAAGTGGTTCTAACTTGGGAGTTTGGGCTTGGGCTCTGGAAACCCAGAGAGTTCTGGTCCCTCCTGTCCTGCCCTTGGTGCTGGGGTCGCAGCCCAACCATCCGTGGAGATTTGGGGCAGGAGGATCTGATGAGCTGGCAGAGTCATGAGCAAATGAGGCCATGGCAGCTCTGTCCCTCGTGTGAGCAGTCACATCGCGCAAGGCTCAAGACGGCAGCCGACGGCAGGCGTCTTCCCTGCAAGTCTCAGCTCACACGGGACTGCTGCCTGGGCTAGGCTGGAGCAAACCAGCCGAATGTCCCAGGAGACCCTTACCCTGGACTATTGGGATCTCCAAGAATATAAACAGGAGCATGATGCAAACTGAAAAGTCTTGAAAAAATTATTTGCTAAAAAGTTAACAATATTATAATATGTAATAGCAAATATGCCTTGACTTAATTCTGCAATCTAAATGGAAAATATGATTTGTGAGTTAAAGTTTGAAGACCTTCTTCCTTAAACAGCATTTAAAGTCTGTAAGCATAAAAATGTAAATGATTTTGATTTAAGGAAACAAATGCCTTGTTCCATTGGCAGATGATGTATGTTGACTTTCCCTTGGCAGATGATGTATGTTGAGATGGTTTGTCATTAGAGGCATTAGAGTTCTATTAAGCCATTCACATGATCTTCTCCTGTCCCCTTGTGGCAAAGGTGGACGTTTGAGAGCCAATTGCTTAGGATAGACCTACATGACACAAAACAGAACAGATGGAGATGACTAATGGCTGTGCTCCTGTCTCATCTGGACAATAATACCCAGTCTAGACAGTGTCACGACTGGGACACCTCGACTACCTAATGAACTAACAATTAGCCTACGTTTGCCTGTGAAGACAAAAAGCCTTTCAGAATGACCTTTATCATCTAAGAAAGGAAATTTGAGGGGCTGGCACCCCCTGCTGGTGAATTTTATCGTCACCAGAATTTAATTGTATATCTGAGAGCCAAAGGAAGGCAAGCATGGTTAATAGGAGATACGCATGCAAGAGTGTGGTTCCTTTCAGCCGATCTTCTGACAGTTCCAGAGTTTCACCTTGTCCTTCATTAATATTTGGCCTGATAAATATTATTACTCCTTAGGCTGCCTCCACCTCCTTTCTTTGCTGTAACCTAAGTACCACTAAGAGTGGAGTTGTGCGTTGCCTTGAGGTGCCTGTCCCCCACTGTATATATTCTTCTGTTCTTTGAGATAAAGACAAACGCCATCACTTCTTATTCTTCATGTATAGGTTATCTTCTTTTCCAAACTTCACTTGTCAGGGAACTAACCTACTTTGGAAAAAAAAAAATTCTGCCACTACCATGGAAATTTCTAGTGTAGATATTAGGACAAAAAAGACTTCCTTATTCAATGAGGGGAGGGAGAATCTAAATATAATTTATATTTTTAGGGGAACGTAAATGTAAATACTTTTGTTCAATTCTCAAAGATGCCCCAACACCACATCATGTCTTAGTAGTCCAAATCCTGTGGAAAACCTCAACCTGTTTGGTTCATGGACCTAGCAAGCTTCATCAAAGGGCTCCTCTTTGGCTAACCCTCCTTCTGGAGGAGGAAGTGTTTTCGTGGTGACCCTTGGCTGCCTAAGCATCCCAATGACACCCATCCTTTCAGGTCCTCTGTGAACCTCCACTTGTTCACACAGCTTTTCCTTCTGATATCCTCTCCCACCAGATCTTGAAGCATCTTGCACTGGGCCAGGCAAGGTGGCTCACACTTATCATCCCAGCACTCTGGGAGGCCGAGGCAGGAGGATCACTTGAGACCAGGAGTTTGAGACCAGCCTGGACAACATAGTGAGACACTGTCTCTACAAAACCTAATAATAATAAAGAGTTAGCCAGGTGGTGGCATGCACCTGTGGTCCTACCTACTTGGGAGGCTGAGGCAGGAGGATCACTTGAGTCCAGGAGGCTACAGTAAGCTGTGATCAGTCCACTGTACTACTCTAGCCTGGGCAACAGAGTGTGACCCTGTCTCTTAAAAAAAAAAATCTGCAGTGGTCCTAGCTTTCCTACTAATATGATATAAAAATATGTAACTTAAACAATATCCAAAAAGAATCGAACCACTCAAAATCTTCCTTTCTTCCCAAGTAAGTAGACTTAATGACAGGAAGTACATTAATGCTGTAAAATTCAAGTAAAAACTAGACTATTTGTTACAGACCCTCTCACACACAAACCAGTTCACTTACTTGAAATCAACTGTATGCTTTGCAAAGCTTTCTGGATATTTCAATCTCTCCGTAATGACATCCGACGCCTCTTTCACGGCTTTCAGTCATTCACTGTTTTGAGTGGCCAGAGACCTTTGGACTACGTCAAGGTACTTTAAGAACATGAAATAATAATAAGCCAGTGCATTTAGTATGATTTCATTGTGTTCATTTATAGAATGTAATTCTTTAAAAGTCTGCAATTCTCTCTTTTATAAAATGACAAATTCAAGAAACTGCAAAATTGAATGATTTTGCCAGGATGGGAAGAAAAGTCAATAGCAAACAGTGACTTATAACCACGTTCTCCAAATCCTGATCTATCAAGCAACTGGGACATGGCTTCACTGTCGGGGAGAAAAATGCCCCAATTTCTCAGCTTTCAGTCATTAGACCATATAAGGTTATATCAAAGTTATAGAAACCTACACTAGAATGACAACTGAATGCTTTTCTACCTCTGAAAAGTTGAATTATGAAAGCAAATTTTACCCACAGTGTGTCTTTTGTGATTGTTTTTATTTTTATTTTTATTTTTTTTGCAAGGAAACCTTAATGGAGTAGAAGTTTTACCTTATTCGTTTAACAGGAGCGTATATGCAGAGGCCCAAATTGCCAATTGGTGGTATTTATCCACATGGGAAAATCCTAAGGACATTAATTATAAGTGATTTATCATCAACTCAGATAACGGGAAGGAGAATTGAAAGGCAGCTTTGAAATAGGGAATGTTGTCCTTAAAAATAAGAGTTTTTCTTTACTTCTTTGGAAATAGCTTAATCATGGATTCTTTCACTACCACATCAACAGCTGAGCTTTAACTTACGATTTCTACCCATCAGGAAGCTATCATTAATCAAGTATCTGCAAACATGGATAACTACCAACTGAGAGTATCTTAGGATTCTCTTGTGAAATGGCATCATCTGTGGGGTGACCATAGACCCAACTCCAGTTGGGTGATCCCGTGTTTATCGGTCCACTTGTTAAGGTAATTTACCCACTTACAGAAACTTTTATCATTGTGCGCGTACTCACCGTAGAAGTCGCTTTTGCATGGGGCGGTGCCTTGCTGCCCAAGGCTGCAGCAAACAGGTGGGAGGGTTTTATTCTCGACCACACCACAGAGGATCACGTGTAAGAACCGCCAAACACGACCCACGTGTCATTAGTGAGTTTCACGTCCCCTCTCTCAGCATTTGAAAGTCGACAGTGCCTGCCAAGTCTTGCCTGCTGCTGACGCAGTGAAGGCTGGGAGCACTCAGATCTCTACAAGCAAAGCATAAACCCACTGTTTATGAAAACAATGAAAACAGAACATTCAGCTTGACTATAAAATAAAAATGTATATTTTAAAAGCACGTTTATACCAAACCCAACTTGAAAATTTAATTAGGACAATCTGGATGACAGGGACACTGGATGCAGGAACTAGCAACAATCACTGGCATTTTTGCAGTGTCATTTTGATTATGGCATTTCCTTTTGTCCCCACTGTGAAGGAGTTTCGAGTGCCTGTGCCCACCCGTATGGTGACCTTTTCTCATACTCTGAACGGAACCACAATCATCAAAGTACCTGACTCAGAGAACAGCCCATTTCTGAAAGGTTTAAAATGTCAGTGACTTAACTCTTTCCAAAGAATTAAGAAAACACAGTTAATTGTATTTGATGAGATTTTCCAATGTTTCTGGTTTGCCGGCTACATCAGACAAAGCCATATTTGAGTTTAAATCCCTCCAGGCATAAGAAAACTAAATAAAAATTTGCTATTTAGTTACTTTTCAATCGTGTTTTTTCCATAAGAATGTTTCCTATCAACCTAGGATTTTTTAAAAATCTAATTACTATTAATACAAAGAAAAATCTCCTTCACCCAACACACTCAAACTGTTTAATACTATAGCTAGCTAAATATTAATTTAAAAGTAGATGAAGGACATGGGATATTCACATATACACACAAAAGAAATATAAATGGCCATAAAATACATGAAAAAGTTTGGCTCTTTTTATTATCAAGTAATGTAAATATAATTGAGGGTTTTTTTCCTCCTATCAGATTGGCAGAAATTTATCTTGGATGACAGTATTCAGTGTTGGCATAGCTATAATAAAGCACTCATGTAGCACTTGTGGAATTATTGAGTGGTAGAAGCTTTCTGGAATCAATTTGTCCTCATATAACAAGAGCTTCAAAGAGCATAAATCATAGCTTGGCTCAAGAATTCCATCACTGAGAACCCATAGCAGAACTTGGTAATTTTCATCTAATATCTATTCCCTCTTTAATCTGTAGGTGATTAAACTCTTGAATTTTAAGGGGGCAAATGGCTGCCCAGAATAAACAATAGATATCCCAGCCATCATACAGCCAGACATGGACTAACTGATTAAGTTTAAGCCAATAAGACGTAACTAGAAATATTACGTGCAAGCTCCCAAGAAATGTCATTAAAAGATCGCTGAAGTAGGTCTTTTCTCCTCTGTTTTGTGCTGTTTAAAGTGTAAATGGGTGGGTAGGCTACATCGCGGACCACGAAAAATAAGTCCTCACATTATTAGCGTCAGATCAGAAAACTAGGAGTGGCCTGGGTCCCAGACAACTGTGGAGGCGCAATGCCACTCACCGTATAGGGATTGTCTAAATCGAGAATTTTGTGTTACAAAGAAATAAATACCTATCATTAGGCCACAATGATTTTGGTTTTCTGTTGCTCACAACCAACATAAAATATATCCTAAAAAATTAATTCCCTAAAACTCATATTCAAGAATGTTTATATACACAATTGTGAAGAGCATATTTTAAAAAAAAACCTGTATGTTTTTAAAAGATCAATTACATAAATCAAGTTATGTCCATTTAATGCAATAGATTTCTCCACATAGTCATTGAGTCATCAGAATCTTAGTTTCAAGGATATTTATTGACATGAAAATGCTCACAACATATGGAAATGAGGGGAATGGGGCAAAATACAACCTTACACATGCACACACATTTTAATTTTAACTGAAAAAAAGTATGGATAGATTATTCATACTCCTTCACATCTTATGAACAGATTATAGATGTATTCTGCTTTTTATCCAGTCTGTAGTTTTCAGCTGCTAAATTGGGGATCATTTTTTATGTAGTAATATGTAACCCATACATTTTCTTTTTGTCTTACCTATTTTTCTTCTTTCCTTTCTTGCCTTCTTTTGAATAGATCAATCTTTTTTAATCACCCTGTTGTTTTCCTCTGCTAGTTTGGAAACTGTACATTCTTTTTTTGTTCTTTTAGTGGTTACCCAAAGTTACAACATGTGTATTGATATATCAATGTCTACAGTTAACATCTTTATTCCTCCTCGAATATAAGGACCTTAGAAAAACTTTTTAACACCATTTATCTCCTTCCAACTTATGCATTATTATGGGATTGTATTATAATTCATCATTATTATTACATTTCTTGATTATTTTAGTTCACATTTTTATTTTCCATTCATCATTGTTTTTCACATCTTCCATATAGAATCACTTTCATTCTGATTGAAATGCATCATTTATAATTTCTTCAGTGAAGATCTACTTATGGAAATTGCTTTATTTGTCTAAAATGCTTTCGTTTAAAAAATTCGCGAGATAGCATTCTGTAGATTTCCATTGCTGATGTTTGGAAGTTGGCTATGACTCTCTAAATATTGGTCCTTCTAAGATAATCCATCATTTTTTCTCTTTTCCTTTGGTTTTCTGAAGTTATATCTATGATATATCTCTGTGTGGATTTATTTTTTTCTCCTGCCCGAGATTTGTTGGAATTATTGAATATGTAGATTCATAATATTAGCTCATCAGTTTTGGAAAATTCTCACTCATTCTCTCTTCAAATATTGAATTCTGCTCATCCCCTCTTACCTCTCCTTCTAAAACTCCAAAAAACAAATGTCAAACGTATATCCCAATCACTCATTAGTATTTTTCCTTTTTTTCCCTCCAAGCTGCATTGTTTCTACTGGGGTTATAATTTTTTACTTATTTCTAAAATTTAATTGTTTCTTATTCAGATCTGCTGTTACTTTTTTACTTTCTTGTTCTATTCAGATATATTTTAGCATGTTTTTATTTTATTAAACATGATAACCATAATTGATATATAGTCTGTGCTGACTACTCCCACCTATGAAATCTTTGTGGATCTGTTTCTATTGTTTGGGATTTTTTGCTGGTTTTCACTCACAAGGTCTTGATTTCCATGTAAAGTGCTATTTTTTATTTTGCAGTGGTTATTTATAGTTTGTAGAAATAATTTAAAACCAAGGATACAGATACTCTGTTCCATAGATGAGTGTGTTTGCCTCTTCCAGAAACCTGAGTACCCTGGGACCACTCTATACAAGTCCACACCTTCAGATTCCTGTAACCATCTGGGCAAAACAAACCTAAGAGGCCTTGTTTGCTTCAGATGAATTTATTCTTCCTTGCTTATTGTGAGGAAGAATTTCTTTATATTTCCCATCTTTGTGCCAGCCCTGAATTTTGGATTGTCTTGTTTGCCCATGGGGCTATCAAAACAAAATTTCAAATTGTTCAAGGAAATGCCCTCTTGAGAAAAGCAGTCTCCATATTTCCTCACTTTGAGTTCCTGTTGGCTTTCAATTTTAGCCTTGCAATTTCTTACCACTTTATAATCTCTTTGATATTTTTAAGGAGACATTTCAAAATCTTTTCTACTGCATTTAAAGGAAGTATTTGCTTAAATAACATAGCCCACCATCCCAGGAAATTATGTCACCTAGTTATCAACCCTCTGCTAAACACAAAAAAAGATTTTAAGAGAGTGAACAATATTTTTAATAACAATTGCCTCTGGTAGGTCAAAATAAATATGTTCTGGTTATGGTTTGTTTATTCTCAGTGTGGATTTAAGCCTTTCCTTGCCAGAAAGCTATAAACTCTTCTTGCAGAAAAAAAAAAAAACAAAAACAAAAAACTTGATTTTGTTTTTTCCACCCTAAGGAATTCCCATTTATTTCTCTCATGACAGAGACACTCATCTTACTGGTACTCTTATTAAGAAACTCTATAATGTTTGTCTTTCCCACAGAAACTTTACTCTTCTTATTATTCACAGTCCTCAGTAAAAAAATAGAACTAATGGAATTCAAAATTAGCAAAGCTCTTAGAAATCTTTGAACCTTCATGGCCTAAAATATTACCATCAGCTTTAATATTTATGAGGTCAATCTGTTCATAACCCAACGATTATCTTCCTATTAATTAATAACAGGCTGCTCCATGAAATTCAGAAATTTCATCCCCAATATGAAATTCTACCACATTTAATAAGCAATAGGTATGAGCTACATTCCTAATCACCCACCTAAAGTCTCTGTGTGATCTATACTCTGGAGAGTTAGTCTCCCAAAGAAGACACCACAGAAAAACTACCCTTGAGTCTTAACGGAAAAGACCTTGTTGGGCCCCCTTAACCATCGACTCAACAATAAAACTCCAAATGTTCATCACTAGATTCATGTTCTTCAGCTCAAAAATCACACAGGCCTTTCTCCTGACTACTTGACATCCATTCCCTCTGGAAATCTTAAACTGAAGATTCTTAGGAATCTTCCAGAAGACACTGACTTTAGAGGTGGACAGCTTTTGCCCAAGACAATTGGAATAAGAAGAAGACCTCAAAATTAACAGCTTCTGCCCAAGATGGACCAAGATTAATTTCCTGATTCCTTAACACTTTCTCCTGACTACTGTTCCACTTTGATACACTCTAAACACTAATATAATTTTCCTCATCTTCATCCACTTATTTCTAACAGCATATGGTTTCCTTTTACCACTTAAGGAAAAACAAAACTCTCTTACACGTTTTTTTCTAGTTAGACACTTTGAATTTAATGGATTGCTGGATCTGTCACCCCTTACCTGACTCCCCCCCCAATAAAGTTTCATAACATCCTTTACATTGTTCAGAAGGCAAATTTCCTTGAATAGGCCCCTTCTGGTATGTAAATTTCCCCAATATC
>NW_012142745.1:6105585-6115094 GCF_000956105.1 Propithecus coquereli
TCACAGTCCTCAGTAAAAAAATAGAACTAATGGAATTCAAAATTAGCAAAGCTCTTAGAAATCTTTGAACCTTCATGGCCTAAAATATTACTATCAGCTTTAATATTTATGAGGTCAATCTGTTCATAACCCACAGATTATCTTCCTATTAATTAATAACAAGCTGCTCCATGAAATTCAGAAATTTCATCCCCAGTATGAAATTCTACCACATTTAATAAGCAATAGGTATGAGCTACATTCCTAATCACCCACCTAAAGTATCTGTGTGATCTATACTCTGGAGATTTAGTCTCCCAAAGAAGACACCACAGAAAAACTACCCTTGAGTCTTAACGGAAAAGACCTTGTTGGGCCCCCTTAACCATTGACTCAACAATAAAACTCCAAATGTTCATCACTAGATTCATGTTCTTCAGCTCAAAAATCACACAGGCCTTTCTCCTGACTACTTGATATCCATTCCCTCTGGAAATTTTAAACTGAAGATTCTTAGGAATCTTCCAGAAGACACTGACTTTAGAGGCGGACAGCTTTTGCCCAAGACAATTGGAATAAGAAGACCTCAAAATTAACAGCTTCTGCCCAAGATGGACCAAGATTAATTTCCTGATTCCTTAACACTTTCTCCTGACGATTGTTCCACTTTGATACACTCTAAACACTAATATGATTTTCCTCATCTTCATCCACTTATTTCTGACAGCATATGGTTTCCTTTTACCACTTAAGGAAAAACAAAACTCTCTTACACGTTTTTTCTAGTTAGACACTTTGAATTTAATGGATTGCTGGATCTGTCACCCCTTACCTGACCCCCCCCAATAAAGTTTCATAACATCCTTTACATTGTTCAGAAGGCAAATTTCCTTGAATAGGCCCCTTCTGGTATGTAAATTTCCCCAATATCATTAATTCCAAACTTCAGTCTTGCAAATATTGGACTGTGAACTCATCATCAAAATACTTTTGTTGACATCAACACAATCCTACCAGTACGAACTACTCACTCAAGAATAGGCACTAATATTGGGGCTATTCTGGCTGTAATAGTCAGTTTGTTCTCTTCAGAGACACTTCAGCCTGCATTGGCAGAATTGTTTAATTCCACTCAAGAATTTGTCTAACTCAAGGGACACAAAATTGGCTCTCATCTCTTATAATAAATGATACTTATATTCCCAGTACACACCATGCTCCATTAGGTTATATTCTCATACCTGGCCACCACACACGAATGTGCCCTGTGTATTTGTAGTCATTGTTAGACATTTCCGGATATTTAAAACTACTCTCCCTCCAGGAAATCATGTTTCCTTAAAAATAATGCCAGAAGCTTCCAAAATAAAGCAAGCATAGGTTATCTGAAATGACTTCCAGGAGGAATTGAACAGATTCCGTCTTCATGCATACTCTATAGCTACAGTTCCTACAGCAGGAATAATACACCCAGAAAAGGTGATTCAGAACCTGTCTCTAATCTTAGCAGAAGAATAAATGACACCACTTCTGCTCTGAAAGCCCAACAAACCAGTCTAATTCGATTAACCGCAATTGTCAGGGACAATCACATAACGTTTGATTTCCTCTCAGCTAGCCAATGGGGAATTTGTACTATAGCAAATACTACTTATCATACCTATATGAATACTACAAGACAGAGCAGTCTATAAATAGACTTTTTTTATAAAAAGCCACCTGGCTCTCTAAAATAGGCCCAGCTAGATTCTGGGACACCTTTTTTATTTGCCTTGGTTTCATCACCTAGGCCTTTGGTTTCAAGAGCTATTTTAAGGACTAATAGTATTTTGTTTCTGAAAATTGACTGTGCTACATTTGGCCAATATATCCTGTGCCAAGCCTTACATGCTGCTATACAGCCATTGCCATGTTAGACAGTTCAACAGTTCATCCTACAACAGAAGGGAAGATTGATCCTGGGTCACTAGCTTACGTTCAGTGGGCACTCTTCTAATGTTAATCCACAGAAGTTGGCAATGGTGAAGATCTGGATATCATAGATTAATGTCCTGTGGTGTGAGTTCATCTGTCCCTGGCCCAAAGAGGGATTGAGAAATTAGAAAGGAAACAAAAAGCTGTCTCCAACATTTAGAAGCTGCCTTGGCACTCACAGCTAGTCCATGTTATCTCCTGGGTAAATAATCTCCTAAGTCATCTCACAGAAATCCAACCTCAGACAAGGTTACTGTGAGACCATGATAAAATGAGACTAAGCAAGGCCACCTCTCAATGTTGTCTAAACACAGACAAAACCAGTCAACATGTCACCTACGAAACACCATACATACCCTCTTTCTGTCAAAAGGAGTAACTGCTACTATGATTCTCCCCACCACATGGATAAGATTTATTGAGATACCCAGTCGTAGGATTTCTCTCCCTCCCTGCCCACCTCCTTTCTGACAGCATCTGATCTAGAAAAAATCCCTGCTTTCTTAGACTCTCCCCCAAATGGCTCCATCAAAGTTCAAATTCTATTGTAGATTCTTTCTAACACCTTTTTACCGAGACGCCCCAGTTTTCCATGATGCACGTTCTCCTTTGCTGCAGTGAGTAATAAACCTAATTTATTTAACTACAGGTATATTCTTGGTAGTCTTTTGTTGAAGTACATTGACATACATGTTGTCAATTTGTTTTTCCAGACAAATTGTGACTCTCTCTTTTTTTTTTTTTTACAAAACTGTTCATTTCATGACCAGCATAACCTAGAAAACCCTATCACAATTTCAGAAATAGATACATCAGTAAAGGGTCCTTTAATGCATCAATGGCGGGGTGGTGAGGTGCTGGGGTAATGCTGAAGGCACAATGCTCACAGCTAAGTCTCTACGTGGAGTCAAGTTCACGGACGCATATAGTAATTTAATAGCCAGTGATAAGGAATTTCATTACATATTGGCTCCTCTCAGAAAAGGTTAAAGGGATCTCTGCATAACCTAAATTAAAGCTTCTCAAAGCCTCTTCTTTCATTCTGCAGTTCTTATGCCCCTGCTTGGAAATCTTGCCTACGGTCAATCTTAGACTCTCTCCTGCAGCGCAAACTCAAGGGTCTCTTTTCCTTCTGCCCACACACAGCCTTTTATTATCTAAATCGTTTAGCCTCCTCCACATTGGTTTCAAGGGGTCAGGAGAAAGAGGCCGAGCAAAGCAAAATTTTTCATTTGCATTTGTGGGTAAGGGGGATGCTGAGAATATCCAGAAGTTAATCATTTTGGCGTCTCCCTAAGCAACTGCGTAAAGGATAATCAGATCAAGAAGTTAAGCCTGACGAGAGTCGCCAACCTCACGGAACGATTTGCGTGGCAAACTGCTCTAATCTTACTCAACACAAGTTATTCCATATTTGAAAAAATTATTTTATTTCCTTAGATTAATAAAGGAAGCCCAGATTTAAGACTGTTTATAAGATATCAAATATTGTTAACACCCACACACAAATTCAAGTTTCTAATGAAGAAATGCTGAAGTGATGAATTTACTGGAATGTCTCCTCACCAGCAAAAGTTAAGCGACTTAGAATCCAAAATCACATCTGTGGAGTCACAGCTAGAAAGAGGTTGGTGGAACCTTAAGTAATTATTGGTCTGTCATGATAAACGGTACCAAGAATTATGACTCACGTAATAAAGGTATCACTTTGCTGACACTAATCACATCGTGTTGTAAAAAGCAATCCTTACTTCTTATTTAAATGAGAATAAAAGGCTTTGACATTGCATTAGGTTTTTTTATAACCTTCAGAGGCACTTTATAAACTTCATTCTGTTTGCTCTAATTCATACAATGAAGGATTTGTAATTATATACAAGAAAATTAAATGTATATCCTTCAACTGACAAAAACAAAAATGAAGTGAGCAAGAATATGGTATTGAGGCAAAAATTATTCTCATTATTCTTGCTTCTCGCTCTGCCACTGCAGCCTGAAGCTTAGTAGGACATCTGGTTACCACTAACAAGTTTCTTCTTTTCGTTTTTTTTCTTACAAGATGGGATCTCACTCTGTTGCCCAGGCTGGAGTGCAGTGCCATGATCATAGCTCACTGCAGCCTCAAATTCCTGGGTTCAAGTGATCCTCCTGCCTCAGCCTCCCAAGTAGCTA
This sequence comes from Propithecus coquereli, assembly GCF_000956105.1. Classification (NCBI taxonomy): domain Eukaryota; kingdom Metazoa; phylum Chordata; class Mammalia; order Primates; family Indriidae; genus Propithecus; species Propithecus coquereli. Next base: position 6,109,711 of record NW_012142745.1, read on the forward strand.
GGATTACAGGCATGAGCCACCCACCGTGCCAGCTAATTATTTTTTTAGAGATGGGGTCTTGCTGTGTTGCACAGGCTGGTCTCAAACTCCTCGCCTCAAGTGATTCTCCCACCTCGGCCTCCCAAAGTGCTGGGAACACAGGCATGAGCTACTGCACCAGGCTAACAAGTTGTTTTAACAAGTGTCACTCCTACTTCCATGGAGAGAGCAATTTTCACAGTTTCAAATTGTACCGGAGGAGAAAAAGTCAATAGGTATATCATTTTGTTTAAATATGTCAAGAAAGGCCGGGCGCGGTGGCTCACGCCTGTAATCCTAGCACTCTGGGAGGCCAAGGGGGGTGGATCGCTCAAGGTCAGGAGTTCGAGACCAGCCTGAGCAAGAGCAAGACCCCATCTTCACTAAAAGTAGAAAGAAATTATCTGGACAAGTAAAAATATATAGAAAAAATTAGCCGGGCATGGTGATGCATGCCTGTAGTCCCAGCTACTCAGGAGGCTGAGGCAGGAGGATTGCTTAAGCCCCGGAGTCTGAGGTTGCTGTGAGCTAGGCTCAAGCCACACGGCACTCTAGCCTGGGCAACAGAGTGAGACTCTGTCTCAAAAAAAAAAAAAAAGTCAAGAAAATTTGTGAAATTATATTAATAGTATATGAGAAGTACATTTTATCCAAAAGAAACTTTATGTGAATCTTTTTATCAAGAAAGTTACCCCAACTCCATCCTCTACCTACAGTTTTTCTTCTTTACGATATGAAATTTTAAATATCCAGCTTCCTGAAAGGGGAGCATATTTAGAGTTAAAAGTACATGAAAAAGAGAGAATGGCAACAGCACAAGTCACAACAAGGAAACCCTGGTTTATCAAAGTCGCTATTAATGAAATATTCCTGCAAAGAGAAAAGCATTCTTTTAGGTCACTAATCACCAAGCGCTGTGATCTGCTGATGGTTTGTGGTCACCGACTGGCGGCACACTTTGGTTTGTCAGAACAAAGATTGGAGTGAAGCAGGTTCACCGTGCACTAGTTACCAACTCGTTTGGGTCAGGTAAGACAGAACACCCGCACATACAAGTTACGGGAGCAGGGTTCTTATTGTTGTACCTACAGATAGGCAGTGAGGGAAGCAGAGCCTGGGATTCATTGTGAGCTGGGCCCCCAAAGCTCAGGACAGTTTCTCGGGAGCGTGGAGTGTCATTTATGTGTGCCCCACGTGCACCACAGCTGAGGGACTCTAAAAGGTTATATATCTCGGCGCCCACGTGACACTCTGGGCTCAGTGTTAAAGGACACCCTTTTTCTAGGAGAGACAGAAACAAAGCCCTTGCCCCCATCTCAGAATGTCACCTTCCCAGCATATCCTACAGCTAGTCTTGAGAACTACAAGCAATGAAGTGGGGAGAACTGGGTCAGTTCGAGGGCACCTGCAGGAACCATCCTACAGGTTATGGGTCCTGAGATCTCAGCTAAATCAACGATACTACACAGGCTACTCTGCTTCTGCATTGGACGAGTTTAGTTTTTGCTTTTTAATCTGAACTTTTCCCCACATATACCACAGTACAGAGACTAGGGTAAGGAATCTCCTCCACATGCGCATCACCCGGTACCAGAGATGGAAAAATAGCTCCTAAAGATATGCGGGTCGTAATCCATGCAACCCTTGGATATTCTTAAATGGAAAAAGGTCCTTTCAGATGTGATTAAGTTCAGAATCTTGAGGTGGAGGGATTATTCCGGATTAATCATGTGGGCCCTGTTACGTAATCATAAGTACCCTTGTAAGAGAGAGGTAGAGCGAAACTTGCCTTTAGAGAAAACAGAAGCTAGGTGAAGAAGTGACGGGACGCAGGGTCAGAAGATGCTGTGCTGCTGGCTTTGAGGGTGGAGGAAGGGGCCATGGACCAAGGAATGAAAGGATGACAGCTCAAGACGCTGGAGAAGTCAAAGAAATGGATTCCTAACTAGAGCCTCTAGACGGAGCAGACACCTTGATTTCAGCCCAGCGAAACTGATTTTGGACTTGATCTCCAGAACTCTAGGAGAGTAAATGTGTGTTGTTTTAAGCAGCCATAGGAAACACTCCCAGTTTCAACAATTATCAATACACAACAAATCTTGGCCCCTGACACACACACACACGCGCGCGCACGCGCGCGCACACACACACACGTCCCGACAGACACACTTCCATTTCCCACTCCTATTGTATTGTTTTGAAGCAAATCACATCCATAATAATACTTTATCCATAAATACTTCATTTTGTTTCCCGAAAAGATAGGGACTCTAGCTCACTCTTGTAGTCCCAGCAACTTGGGAGGCCGAGGCGGGAGCATCGCTTGAGCCCAGGAGTTCAAGGCTGCAGTGAGCTGTGGTTGTGCTACTGCACTCCAGCCTGGGTGACAAAGCAAGAGCCCGTCCCTAAAAAAATATCACATATCCCTTTGGGTTTCAAATTTCCCAAAGGGTTCCATGATGGCATTTTATGCTTGGAACATCTTGTTAGTTTATTTATATCAGGATTCAAACAAAGTCCAAATTGCATTTAGTTGGTTTATCTCTTAACTATTGAATCTTTAGTTTTTGCTATGCTGTCAAAGACAGTAGCCAGTAGCCATATGTGGCTATTTACATAAATCAATATAAGCTAAACAAAATCTAAAATTCAGCTTTTTTCTCCTCAGTCTCATCAGCCACATTTCAAAGGCTTAGTACCGACATGTGCTAGTGGTGACCTTATTGGACGGCACAGATATATATTACAGTAATAGAATATTTTCTTCATCTCAGAAAGTTTGACAGGGTCTCCCTTGTTTCCTTCCCTCCTTCCTCCTTTCTTTGTTTCTATTTGTTTTTCTGTCTTCCTTTTTTTGTCCAGTAGTTTTCTTATAGTCTGAATTTTGCTTTTACTATCCTCATGATATCATTTAACGTATTTCTCTGCCCCTTGTATTTTTGGTAAACTATACTAATTGCATCTAGGGGGTTAACCATATTTTTCTCTTCTTTTTTTTTCACCAGAATACATCACAGGCAATGTTGTGGATTTCCTATTGCATCGCACCACGGCTACAAAATGTGTCGTCATTTCTCTTTTTGTTATAAAATTAATCAGATTAAGGCTAACAGTTTTGCAGTCATCAATCATCATTTGCTTATAGCCACTGTTTTAGGAGTTACAAAAGTGGTAGTCGTCTGCATCTCACTTTATCTGATTTTAAAATGATTTTTAAATGATAGTATTTGAGCTTTGATCAGATGCCCCCAAGAAAATCCCGCGAGGAACTGAAGGCCCAGAGACTGGAGAGAACAGAAGAGAGGTGAGTCAGTACGACTAAATGGTTCCAGGTGTTAAATCCAAGAGACATGCACGTGGTTGTCTTCATATATCTACATATTTTAAATATTTCATAATCAGACAAAAAATTTAAGAAGTTTAAAAAGCTCAGTATGATATAAAATGTCCTCCACACAGCCTGGGCATTCAGAAAACATCCTCCATCCCTTCTCCACCTCCCAGACCCTCGCAGCAACCTCCATGAGGCCTCGGGGTCATGCCGTCCCTGACCTGCAACCACCTGTGACCAGCCATGCTTCTTATCGTTGAAGTGGTTGTGCTTTTGCTGGGGGCAGCCATCAGCAGGGTGCTCCTCTGAGGACGGTGGGGATGACGGAATCTGTCTGCGGGGGAAACTGGGCACCAGAACAGATCAGCAGCAGCAGCGACAGCGGCTGCCACCCAGGGACGCAGGCTGTGACGGTCTCATTGAAAGCAGTTTCCCCAGTTTGAGCTATTTCTCCTGCAGTCGTCCTCACCTGAGTGCAAGACCACCAGGCATGGGTTTTTGGCCCAGAGCCCCTGGGGCTACCTGATGTTATTTCTCACCAGGAAAAATAGTCACCACCATCACCCCGCTACACACATGCACACTTACTAGCATGGGGACATTCTAATCCAAAGGTTAACCAGGGGAGGGGAAAAGATGTCTGTTAATGGCTTGCCACACGACTCTGCTGGGTGAAGACCCTTGGCTTGTGGTTCTCTTGGACTATGGGATCCCTCAAGGACAGAAATCTAAGGTGAGAGCAGAATACGCTGAGAAACTCCTGTCTCATCCCCTACTGAACAATTCTTTTGTCTTGCAGGTTTCCTTGCCTCTGTGGTCTTCCTGTAGGACTCCAAGACCACAAACACAGGACAGCAGGATACAAACGAATGTGTTATTAGCCCAGATGCCAAGTGGTGCTAAACCCCATTCAGAAGCCCAAGCATTCAAAACGCTGGTCTTGGTTTCCCTCTCGTGGACCCTCTGATTCTCTCATTGCAAAACCAGTGCTGCTATTGCTCTCTCATCCCAATCTGCGACACCGCTGCCGTCATCACCATCTAATCAACATCGCCACCCACCGCAAACATGTTCTGAGATCCCAAAGCCCTGCCGGCCTCCTGGAGAGATAAGGAGCTATCCAGAGCATTTCTGCCCCCGGAATGTTTTGTAATAGAATTGAGAACATAACATATGCACAGGGGAGAGAGAGAGAGAGACAGACAGACAGAGAGACAGGGAGAGGGAGAGAAAAAGAGAGAAGAAAGAAAGAAAAGAAGGAAAGTAAGAGAAAGAGAAAGAAAGGAAGAAAGGGAGAAAGGAAAGAAGGGAGGAAGGGAGGGAGGGAGAAAGGAAGGAAGGAAGGAAGGAAGGCCTACTAAGTTCCTAGTCTTGAGTGTTTTGTTAACACATTCTTCAGATTCAATGTCAGTGTGGAATTGGAGGGTTTTAGACGGTACAAGGATTCTTATGGAAGTGGAGAGTGAGGGTTGGGGTCTTCAGTGATCAACTGGAAGTATTTTCTCAAGTACCTAGAGCCCAGCTGATTCCTATCACTGGCTAGGCTGCCAGACTACCTGGGTTTAAAATCCTGCTGTGCAACTTAATAGCTGTGTGACCTTGGACAAGTCATTTTATCTCTTTAGCCCTCAGTTTGTTTGTCAGTAAAATGAAAGCAATACCCACCTCATATGATTGTAAATAGTAAATGAGTTAATATGTTAAAAAGACCTAGAACAGTGTTTGGCACATAGTAGGCCTCAGACACTCTAATGTTAGGTACTATTTTAATTATATGGAAAAATAGTGCTTATACTGGAAGTTTCAGACATGTTCTCTTGGCACCGAATCTAGAACTCCTAAAATAGATGTCCAGATATCAAGCCTTCCCTGGAGGGAGAGAGATAAGAGGACAATAAATGCTTTCTCCCTGAGGAACCCTGTCCTCTCTATTATTTGATTTTCATCGTTGAGCAGTAAAGTGATTTGTACCTCCTTGGTTCCCACAAAGGCTCAGATACTCACAGAAGCTCAAAGTAAGGATTTGAGAACTGAT
>NW_012142745.1:6116133-6170935 GCF_000956105.1 Propithecus coquereli
AGCTCTTTTTCTTTTCTTTTTTTTTCCTATAATAATGTTAGAAAATAAATAATGATGTTAGAGTCCTCAATAATTCTTCACTCCTTATAGTACTGCTAAGAAAATCTGAATAATCCTATTATCTGATTTTTAATCATTTAAGATAGAACGACCCAGTATCTCCTTCTTACTCCTTCCATGCTTGGCAGAGAATATTTCCTATCCAATCTAGAAAATACCATTAAAAGTTACAAGGGCTGTGAGGGAAATTTCAGGGGTGATGATAATCGTGATTATGGTGGTAGTTACACAACTGTAACCATTTGTCAAAACATGGTATTGTACACTTAAAAATGGTTATTTTACTGTATACAAATTATTCCACAATAAAGCTGATTTTAAAAACTCATGGCAAAGAATTCTTAAAATGTTGGCATTTGATTGAATATAAGTTATAACTCAATAAAGTTAATATGCAAATAGCAAATCACCACCTACCAAAAAAAGAAAGTTATAGATTCTAGAGTCCATATACTGTCCCCAACTTAATGATGGTTTGACTTACAATATTTTGACTTTGCCATGATTTGGAAGCAATATGCATTCAGTAGAACTTCAATAAACTACACGTATTATTCAACACTTCATTATAAAATAAGCTTTGTATTAGACGATTTTGCCAATTGTAGGCTAATGTAAGTGTTCTGAGCATGTTTAAGGTAGACTAGGCTAAGCCAGCATGTTTAGTCGGTTAGTGTACCTGTATTAACTGCATTTTTGACTTATGATATTTTCAATTGATGATGGGTTTATTGGGACATAATCACATTGTAAATTGAGGAGCATCTGTGTAGCACATTAAGGAGAGCCAGCGAGAAGGGTCAAATGTGGAAAAAGTAAAAGATCAGGGAAAATATCATGAGGCCAGCAACTTCTGCCACAAAATAGTGACCACCACCCAGGAAAGGTGTCTGAGAGGCAGACCTTACACAACACAGAGGCAATGTCAGTGACAGACTGAGAATTTAGCACACGTTACATAGGGGCTCATGACACAAATATTATGATCTTTCTATTATATGACAAATCTCTGGCCCTGATACTTCCTCAATACATTAAAACTTTATATTACTTTTAGGCTTAAGATGACATTCCTGTGATAGTATTATTTGCATGTTTGTTTTACTTTCAGTTGGTGGGGAATGTTGGCTTCAGATGAGTTTTGCAAACCTTTGGCATAAGCCTTGCTCACAAAAGAACTGTGATGTTGAGTGCTTGGCTTTCTTACTCAAGAGAAAGAAGAGAGCTGCAAATAGAATTCTGGTGATTTACCAAAAGGAAATCTGAAACATTTGCTCGTGAATGAATTTTAAAATAGGATTTATTTTAATAACTCGAGGGTTTGGCTGTTTGCCCCAGAGCTATCAAATTAGAAGTGGCCTGTTGAGGGGTGTACAGGTGAACCGTGATTTCTGAGAGGTGGGAGGTGGACACATTGTCTATACATTGTCTGGCCCACACTCAAGGTTTGTTTGTTGTTTGACCCTTTAAGGATAATAAAGTCCTTGAGTTCTTAACCTAAAGGTTTATAGGTTCTTACAGGGAACAAAAACAGAGAAATGACTAAAAGAAAGCTAAGGAGAGAGACCTAATGTGCATTTTATCACACGATGACCTTTGCTTGGTCCAAATGACACAGTTCTCTCTTAAAATGGATGAACTCAATTCAAAGGGAATTTGTATACGTTAAATACTACAGAATTGAATTGAGTGTGTTTGCTATAATGGGAATAGAATATTATAAATATATGACACCTCTTTCTCTTTGAACTTTATGTTTTTTAATGTAATCGAATGAACGGAATGCATTTTAGTCAGAAGTCTAAGGAAGATTCCATGATGCTTGGTTTGATATCATCTTTTCAGACTTGCCCTCAACCCAACGACACAGGCCGTAGCTTCTAGAAGAAGGTCAGATCTTTCTAGAAGAAAGTGTCTAGGATGGTGAACAGCTGAAGTGGCTTGAAGCTCTACAGTAGGCATGATCTGGGGATTTTTCTGATACATGTAAAATAAAAGCGGCCTTTTTCTTCCCCTGACAAGCTACTATCACAAGCCACAGTGTGGCTGGGAAAATCTCTGCTGTTACATCTCCAGGGACTGGTCAGACCTCATATCCCACCCAGCTGGTTAAACCCACCCCTGATTCTTCAGGCTACACCATCCAATATGGCAACCACCAGTCACATGCGGCCACTGGGCACTTGAAATGCGGCTAATGCAAATTGAAATGTGCTAAAAATACACCGGATTTGGATGGCTTAGTAGGAAAAAAAGAATGTAAAATATCTCATTATGTTGATTATATGTTGAAATGATACAATTTTGGATATAGTGGGTTAGAGAAAATATATTATTAAAATTAATTTCATGTGTTCTTTGTATATTTTAAATGTGGATATTAGAATATTTGAAATTACACATGTGCCTTGCATTATATTTCTATTGGAACAACACTGTCTGTCCTGCAGGGCGGGTTCCCAACCCCGCCACAGCTACACAGGGACTTCCTTCTGTCTGCAGAACACTCAGAATTTACTCCTAACTTAGACCCTTTGTATAGACTGTTCCCTCTGCCATGAATGCTCTTCCTCCTGACCTCAGCATAGCCCACTCATGCTTGGTAGTCAGACTGCAGCACAAAGGTCTCCCATCTGGGAGGTCTTTCCTGACATCCGATTGAAGTAACCACTGTCTCGACCACAGCTCCCTCCTGGGATTGTCTCATCAGCCCCGTCTGATACTCTCTTCCGTGTCTCTTTGTTGTTCCACCAACTGGAATGTAATCTTGCATGGAAGCAAGGGCGTAGCTGCATCTCCAGAACCTGCAAAAGCACCTGGAGGAAGCTTTATGTCCACTAATGGGTATAGGAATTGGAAAATAATAGACTGTTATCATTAACAGACCATACTCTTGTGTGCACTAAAAACCTAAAGCTATTGATGGGAGAATTTAGTAAATTTGCTGGATACAAAAATCAGTTTACAAAATTACATTCTATTTTCCTGCAACACACAATTTAGAAATGATGTTTTAGAAGATATTGTCTAAAATAGTACAAAAATAAACGATACAAGTAACACGCTTTGTGATTTATAACATAAGACAGAATCTTGTGAATACTTTATATTTTCTATGAATTATGTAAGATTCAAAGTCATTCCTATGACAATATCACTATAATGCACTTGTTTCCTGATGTTTTAAGGGATAGACTAGTTCTAATTTACTGAGGTATGATATTGCAGCTATATCTGCCTTTTTTCTAATCATTCTAACCATGAATAAATTTACATTAAGGAAGAAGGCCAGGGATTGAGGGAACCACAAATAGTGCATGTACTTCTACATGTTCGAGGTGCAAAAATTATGCTGTTAAAATCCTTGTGGGATGGTTCTAATTAAAAATAACTAAACTAATTTCAAAGGAAGGAGGCGCGTAAGATTTTCAATAATGTTACTTAATCAAAATATTTTAAGTCATAAATACCTATAATTTAATAATCAAATAGAGCCTGTTTATTTTTATAATACATTTTTGTTAGCCTTATTAATATTAGTTGTTGAATTGTAGTAATATTAATCATTAAAACACTAATAAAATTGAAAATATAGTGAAAAAGTCTAGAATGCCATAGTGGGGCTTCATTTGTGTAAAATGTGGGTTACATTATTGCCGGATAATAAAATGACAGATGAGTCTTCCTCAGAGGAAGGAAGCCAATCACCAATTGTATTGTATCCAAATTTGCATTATTGAGGGGCAGGATGTTGCAAGATTTCATTCTATTGTAATTGAATGGGTAATATTTATTTCTCTTTTCCAGGAAGTCACCTTTGGGGATCTTTGAGATTGTGGATACACACACAAATGAAATGCTTTAATGTAGTCCTTGACTCCCTCCCCAAAATATGTGACACTATATAATTTTTTATGTCAAAGTATTATGGAGGTACAAATATTTTTGGTTACATAAATTGCTTTTATAATACTTGAGTCATGGTTATAAGTGTGCCCGTCACAGAGACATTGTTCATTGTACCTGTGAGGTAGGTATTCGCCCATCCCCTCCTCCCCACTCCCCCCTGCTTGATTTCCATTGTTTTACTTCCCTCTATGAACACGTGTACTCATTAGTTAGTTCCAATTTAATATAGACTACATGTGGCGTTTGTTTTTTCATTCTCTAGATACTTCACTTGGGATAATGGTCTCCAGTTCCATCCAAATTGTCGCAAAAAGCATTAAGTCATTCTTCTTCATGGCTGAGTAGTATTCCATGGTATATATGCACTGCATTTTGTTAATTCACTCATGAATTGATGGACACTTGGGTTGATTCTACATCTTTGTGATTGTGAATTGTGCTACAAAAAACATTCAAGTGCAGGTGTCTTTTTGATAAAATGACTTCTTTTCTTTTGGGCAAATACTCAGTAGTGGGATTAATGGATCAAATGGTAGGTCTACTTTTAGTTCTTTGGTTTTATATCTGAGTTTTTTTGATAACTAAATGGTGTCTTCCCTGTTTATATCAAAACGTGGGCAGATGGAGTATTTTTTAAATTAATAGAGATTATTCATAAGCCATCTATACTTCTGAATCTTTCCTAAATAATTGGATCATAATTAAGGGAAATGTCTTAAGAATAAAACTTCATCTCCCACATGGGAATGTCTCCTTTCCATTTGCAAACTGCAAATATTCACATAGCTAAATTATGTGTTTAATTACTTTTGCTCCGAACATACGGAGGCCTTCACAGGTGTAACTGAAAACCAAATCTTGCCCATCGCAACTGAGGAGCATCAACTCCAGTAGGTGCTTTGTTCACAAATGTTCACCCTTCCCCAGAGTCCTGATCCCATGCTACTTTTTATTCTTTAAGATCACTATCTTAGGACTTGCAAAGTGAGCTCCACAGAAATAGACACGTGTTTTATACACAGGGATCATCTCTGTGGTGTCTGTGGGGCCTTCTAAAGCTCTGCTCACTTGGCATGCTATGCAAAGTGACTGAAGCCAAGCTCACCAGTGTGCAAGTGTCAATTTTTTCTGAATTTATGAGATGTTCTCTTAGGAGGAAGACACAGAAATTAATTTAACGTTGCTTGGTTCTGAATAGGGGAATATTAAAAGTGTCTAGCACTGTGCTGCTCGCCTGCTAGGAGCTCAAGAAGCATTTCTTGATGGGTTGGTTGGAAACTAAACATTGCACAAGGATGGACACAAGTGGGTTCTCAAAACAGCCAGGGGCATTGCTGCTGTGAGTTAATTGTCTTTGCAGCTGTAAAAGTCTAAATGGAAACTATCACATTAATATTAATTCCCAGTAAGCGTTCTAGACAGATGAGGCAGCTGCGCTGGTAGAGGATTCCTAGCTGTGTGTTAATTATTCATTTTTTTTTCAATTTCTAGATTTAGGGCAGTCAAAAAAAATTTTTAGCTGCCTACTTTTCTGTTTGATTAGAGTCAGTTTGGTGTTTATCAGGAATTTATTTTTTATGCCTCACCTGTTCAGGGCCAAATTAAGAAAATAAAATTAAATTCAGGACGATGCTTGGCTTAAAGGTAGAGAGCAAAATTGGATTATCAGTTTCTCGGCTAATGATCCTACATCCAGCTTTTCAAAATTCGAGGAATCAAAAGAAAACTTCTACTGACTCCAGCAGATTGTATTTACCCTTGTGTCTACATCCCTCCTGTTAGGATAAATATTCATTAGTTTATATAAGACATTGAGACTTCTGTCTTCCTTAGTTTCTTTCTCTCTCTTTCTCTCTTTCTCGTTAGTTCTAGAGGAAGCCAGTGCCCATGTCACAAGAAGCCCACTGAGGGCCATGTGGTAAAGAACTGGGGCCTCCTGCCCACAGCCAGGTGAGAGAGCTTGGAAGCGAATCACCCAGCACAGTCAGGTCTTCAGGTGCTGCAGCCCTGGCTCACAGCTTGGCCTTCAACCTGATGAGACGCTCTGAGCCGGAACCATCCAGCCAAGCTGCCGTCTGATTCTTGATCCTCAGAAACTGTGTGATATAACCACAGTTTGTTGAGTTAATCTGTTATGCTTTGGGAGTTATTTGTTCAGTAGAACAGATTAACTCTCACATTAAATCTTAATGGTCTAGAGGCACTGTAAGTATTTACACAGTTAGGTTTAAATCTACCACCTTGCTGTCTGTTTTCTATTTGTCCCATCTGTTCTTTGTTTTCTTTTCCTTGTTTTCTGTGAGCTTTCGAATCTCTTGCTGACTTACCAGCTATAACTCTCTGATTGTTATTTAATGGTTGATTTAGGGTTCGTAACATACTCTTTAACTTATCATAGTCTACCTTCAAGTAGATTTCATGTATCGTATGAGAACTTTTAAACGATATATTTTCATTTCTTCCCTCTAAGTCTTTATGCTATTGCTGTTATACATTTTACTTCTATATATATTTTAAACACCATATTACATTGTTATTATTTGGGCTTTAAACAAGAAATTTAAATAAGTCTTTTCTTTTTATCTACACAATTACCATTTCCAGTGTGCTTCATTTCCTACACAGAACTTCAATGCATACTTTATATTATGTATGATAAAAATGGATCATAGACCTAAATGCAAAGTATAATATTATATAATAAAACTTCTAGAAGAAATACAGGAGAAAATTTTTATGACCTTGGTTTCGGCAAAGATTTCTTAGATATGACCAAAATCACAATCCACAAAGGAAAAAAATTGGACTTCATCAAAATTAAGAACTTCTGCTCTTTGAAAGACACTGTTAATAAAATGGAAAGCAAGCCACGATTTGGGAGAAAATGTCTTCTAATCTCCTACCTGATACAGAAATGTAGAATGTAGAATATATAAAAACTCTAATAAACTCTAATAAGAAAGAAAACGTAATGAAACATTGGGCATAAGATTTGAACAGACACTTACTGAAGAAAGTATATGGGTGGCAAAAAATCACATAAAAAGATGCTTAGCATCGCCAGTTATTAGGGAGATGCAAGTTAAAGCCACAGTGCAATAATACTACATACAAATTAGAAATACCACTACTTACAAAACATACTCACCACATCAAGTAATGGCAAAGAAGAGCAACCGGAACTCTCATTTGCAGCTGGTGAGAACGCAAAATGGTATAACAATGTTGTAAAACAGTTTATCATTTTCCTCAAAAGTTAAATAAAAACCTACCACATGACCCAGCTATTCTATTTCTAGGTGTTTTCCCAAGACAAATGAAAGCATATATCCGTACAAAGACTTTATATTAATGTTCATAGCAATTTTATTTGCAATAGGCAAAAAGTAGAAGTAGCCCAAATATCCATCAATGAATGAATAGATAAGCAAATTGTGGTATATCCATATAATGGAATACTACTCATCAATTAAAAGCAATGAACTGCTAATGCATGCAACAACGTAAGTCTCAAAATAAAAGAAGCCAGACCAAAAGGCTATATGTACTACATGATCCCATTTATATAAAATTCTAGAAAATGAGAGCTTATTTATAGTGAGAGCATAGCAGTGGTTGCCTGGGGACAGGAGAGGGTGATGGTATGAAGAAGGCAGGAGAGAGGAATGATAAAAGAGTACAAGAAAACCTTTAGGGATAATGGCATGATTGCAATAGTGGTTTCATACGTCAAAATTTGTCAAATTATACCTTCTAAATATATATAGTTGATGATATGGCAATCACACCTCAATGAAGTTTTAAAATAGACATAGATCTCTACTTTTCTGTAGCTTACATGCAAGTGGGAAAAATAAAAAAAAAGGACAAATATGTTTTGTTAAGTTAAATCATATGAAATTGCCATTTATGCAGGCAAAAATGGACAAATATTTAATTGCACATGATTCAACATAATACATGTAAATGTTATGTAGTATGGCAGAAAGTGATGAGTGTTCTGGGTAAATGAAAAGGCAAGCAGCATAAGGCAATTAGGATTTCCAGGTGGAGGCCCAGCTTGCGAATTTTAAGGAGGGTGGAATGTGGTCAGGGCAGGTCTCACTGAGACCACAGTACGAAATAAAGACTAGAAGGAGTGAGGGAGTGGGCCCCGTGGACATGTCAGGGGCCGGAGAGCCATCCCTGGGAGGACAGAGCCAAGGGAAGGGCCCTACGTGGAAGGGGGCCTTGCATGTTTAAAGAATAGTAAGAAGCCCAATGTGGGTAGAAGCTGAAAGAATTTTTAAAAAAGATATTGAGGTGCTCACAGAATAGCTGATAAGGCTGGAAAAGGAGACTTTGATGACGCAAAGAAATGAAGTGAGGAAAATAACCAGGACCACAGACAAGGCCAGGCCTGAGAGGCGCCGTCCTGGGTGTACACGGAGCTCCCAGCCCGGCTCCCGTGGCTGCCCTGGATTCAGGACATTGGCGCCCACGCTATTGCTACCCGCCGCAGGGAGTGCTGTCCCCTCCCCCAATACAATCATCCAGGGGGACCTCCCTGCACAAGAAGAAGGAGATAAGACAAGGTCCAGGGGAAAGAATACAAGAGACCTCATCTACCCTCGTAGTGGAGGGCCATTGGAAAGAAGCTGTCCTGTGCCTAGTGACACCAACAGGGCCCATTAGTGCCATTTTTATGATAGAGGGGAAAACAAGGCAGAGATTTATACATTCTATAAAAAGTCCTACTGAAAATAGTTTTTTGGGGGTTTGACAATTTAGACTACTGAGCAAACCAAGAGGAAATAAAACACCAATTCCCTGTGATAGAAATACAAAATGAGTTATTGTTTTCAGTTGCTTCCAAAGGACCTGCAAACGTGAATCCACCACCGCAGGGGTGCCCAGGAATTCAAGCAACAGTTTTCTTGTGGCAACGACAGAGTTGCATCTCCAGGCTGGAGAAAATCTGCCCCTCCGCAACCCCCTGTCTCAGGCAGCATTTCTCTGTGAGTGTCACCGCCTGAGAATGGCAGCCCCTGCCTCTTTCCCTGCCAGACTTAGAGCCTCTTCCATTCTTGGAGGTGTGACTTGAAGAAATGAGAAGTCCAAAATGCTGGAAGTGATGTTCAAATGCACTCTTGCCCCATTCTCTGTTGAATTAAGTGCACAGGTGTGCTGCAGGAGAGAAGAGGAGAGGGGAGGGGAGGGAGACATGGAGAGCTATGTTAAGCCCACAGCCAGGGTGGCTTTGTGGACCAGGGACCAGATCGCTCAAGGCTCCACGCTCAAAGGACCCTCTGAGCTGGGGGTGTAATGCTCTGCGGGTGCTGTCTTGAAATGCTTAATATTTTTATCTTTGAATTTGTCTGAATTTCAATGGGCTGCACAAATGCCTCAGCCCCTACTCAGGTGCGTCCCACCTCCTGCTCCCTCCCAGCCTCCTGGGGACAGGTCTTGGGCTGAATATGTGCATGGGGAGGGCACACACTGCCCCAGCAAGTAGCCGGGTACAGAGGGATCACGACACTAAATAGCAAATAAAAAACACCATGGCAGGATGAGGAGACTCGGGAGAAAAGAAAAAGGGTTTTTCCTGATTTTTGAACAAAGAGCCCTGCATTTTCAGACTGCCCTGGGCCAGGCAAATCGTGCGTCCAGCTCTGCACAGAGCTAATAGGAAAGCGGGAGAAGTGCAGCCTTGGGAAGGAGAAGGAGCAGGCGCGAGTGAGGCATGTGGAGGGCAGGCAGCGTTTAGAGGTCGTGCAAATGGTTTACGGTTTGCCTTTGGCATCCAGGGCGCTGCAGTCTCGTCTTTGCCCCACTCCCGGCTGTGCATTAAGGGAAGAAAATATTTTAAAAGCAATTATGATGTACCACGTAATATGCTGAGAACTGGAGCTGCTTTACATAGGGTGGGGAGGGTCAGTGTCTCTTAAAAAGTGACATTTGATCTGAACCTAACGTGACATCTCATCTGAAGCCAGCCGGAAAGATCTGGGGGGAGGAGTATTTCCGGCAGAAGGAACAACAGCCTCCAGGTGGGGAAAAGCTTAATTACCAGTGGTTTGCCAGTGGTTTGTGCACAGAAATAGTTTTATAAAATAATGATGATGACCCAGGATATCGACTGAAGACATGCCTCCTTTCTTTTGACCTTGAAGTGGCTGCTATTTAATCCACTAAGTTACAGGCTTGATCAACCGCTGGTGGACACTGTCATTTACTTTTGTCCGTTGGAGAACATTGATGAGCTGTTGAACATCAGCGGTGACCTCCATTGACTACCAGGAGTTGATACTAAGTGCCTCTTTATTACCTCCAACTTTCCCTAAAATACCACTTAGAATAAATGTGCTCATCCAACAAATCTTGCTTAAGCACCTCGTACGTTCAAAGACCCTGTAGGAGAAACATTGAGGAATAAAACCTCCAGGTTCGTTGGAATGGAGCAGTGGGCAAAAGGCACTTAACCTTGAGAACGTGATGCGTACTAAGAGAAGGAGAAAATCAGCGTCCTCGGAGTCCGGCTGGGGTAGCGTCCCTATTATCGGAGGTTTAGTGGGGAGAGGGCCTGTGAGCTAATCCGAGAATCGATAAATGTCAATGACCCCATTAATATTACCCCCCACCAAAATCTTGTGGACACTAAAAAGCTCAGTATCTTGTGTATCATAAGTTTTCCAAATTCTTTCTTAGCTCATTGGAAGCTTATCAAAGCATTTTTTAAAATGAGATTTCAACTGGGTTCATTTATTTTACCAAACTTCTCCATGAATCAATTTGCAGAAAGGGTGAGACCAAAACAAAAGTCATAGAGATGTTTCGCAGTTGTAAGGTTCCAGCTCTCGGAAACAATGTAATTTAAAACTCTCAAGGTGCCTCAGTCATTACCTTTATAAACTCTTGTGGTTAGATTTAGACTTCAGCATACTTTATAGAATACCTAATTCCATCCTTGCATTTTACAAATAATAAAGCCTGTGTCCAAAGTGTCAATTAGCTTACGTAAAGTTACATCTGTCCCTCTCACTGTCCTTCTAAGATGTTTTTCTCAGAATACATGTTGGTATATAATAAACGAGACAGGTTTGTAAGCAGTCTGTTGTCAAGCGCGGCAATAAAGGGAAATGGGGGTGACATCTCTCCAGGAGCAGAAAAGACCCTGCTTAAGTTTCCTCTGAGGGCAGCGCCCCACACTTACTAGGAAGCTGTGGCAGAATAATGTTCCCCTTCAAAGATGTCCCCGTCCTAATTCCTGGAGCTGTGAATATTGAGGTCACATGGCAAAAGGGAACTAAGACTGTACATGCAATTAAGGGCCCTGGCTTATCTAGGTAAAGATTTTATCTAGTGAGGAGAGTCAGGTAAGGCTTCCCTGAGCAGGAGATAGTTGAGCTGAGATCTCCAAGGTGAAGAGGAGATAATGAGGTCACAAAAGCCAGAAGAAATCACCCAGGTGGCAAAAATAACATAGGCAAGGGTCCTGAGGCCAGCGAAGCTTGAAGAGTATGAGGGATTGAAGAAGACAGTGTGTCTGGAAGGGAGAGACAGAGAGAAACTCGTTTGAAACAGGGTAGAAAAGCCGGTAGTGGGACGACTATGCAAAACCCTACAAACAGAACAAGTCCGCCTTCACCTTGAAAGCAGTGGCAAGCTATTGAACGACTGCCTCAATTCAAATGGAGGTTAAAAATGATTCATTTTTAGGTTACAAATTTACCTGAACAGAATACATCTTTAAGGAATGCTGCGAAATGCTCCCATAATGTGTTTAAGCATATTGTTTTAGAAGGCTTTCTCTTGAATCTTGAATTTTGAATAGATATGATTTAACAATAATAGTATTGCTCCCTGTAGAAAAAGATGTGCTATGTAAATCCAACTTTTTCAAAAAAATTTTAAAATTCATAGAATTTTAACTGAGTATATTTTCAGACCTGAAAATAAACTGATCTGGACAGAATTTTAATGAAATGTTCCCACTGGTATTACTGTGAGTAGATGACAGACATGCTATCCCCTCCTCCAAGCTCCACGAGGACTGGGATCCAGTGTTTCTCAGGGATTTTAGTTTGCTTTGTGAATTCATTTCTATTAGCTGATGTGGTCACAGGAGATCTGTCTCCACATTCCCTGGAGTAAGAAAGGTACAAAGGGGAACTAGGGCCCAAATTGTTTTCCTAACCAAACACACATATACACGCACAAATACACACACACACACACACAAACACAGATGGCTAACAGAATGACAATCAAATCACATATGTACATTTTATGAATGGACTTTATTAAAAACATGAAATCGACATTGTCCCAGGAAATCCAGTCTACATGCTGTCTGCTTCTGTAGCAACCAATAATTCTCCAGTATAATCAACTTCTATGTTGGAATGCTTCAATGCTTCTAAACATCACAAAGAAAGAACTTGATGAAGTCTCTTTAAAATATAAAACACACACACAATTTAAATCTAAAAGTACTGTCCTTGGCTGGGTGCAGTGGCTCACTCCTGTAATCCTAGCACTTTGCGAGGCTGGGGTGGGAGGATTGCTTGAAGTCAGGAGCTCAAGACCAGCCTGAGCAACAGCAAGACCCTGTCTCTACAAAAAAATAGAAAAATTAGCCAGGGTTGATGGTACACGCCTGTAGTCCTGGCTACTTGGGAGGCTGAGGCAGGAGGATCGCTGCAGCTCAGGAGATTGAGGTTGCTGTGAGCTATGATGACACCACTGCACTCTAGCCTGGGAGATAAAGCGAGACCCTGTCTCACAAAAAAAAAGTACTGTCCTTTTATTTGCTCTAACTTCATTCTTGCAGTGGTTTTGTATTTTAGTAAGAAAATGGAGGGCAGATTTTGCATTCCATTGAGCTTTTCTTTCTCATCAATTACTTGTGTTAGTTAGCCACTTTTGCAGAAACTCAGAGATTTTTTCTCGTGCATGAGTTAGTTCAGCTGAATCATTATTTTGAGCTGCATAGACATTTGCACAGTGGGCTTCACCTATAATGTGAAAAGGAAAGATCAGAATACCTCTACAGCAAGTATTCTTAACCCTGGCTACACATTAACACATCTGGGAGCTTTTAAAAATATCTATGTCCTGGATAATTCTCAGAAATTCTTATTTAATTGGTCTAATATTTATTAAAAACACTTATTGCTTGTTATTAATCACCAAATGGTACAAATCAATGAAAGCTATAGGAAAATGCCTAATCTTGTCAATTTAGAGATTAATGTTTTTAGTAGTCTCATTCTTCAACTCAAACTATGAGTTTATTCCCTGGAAGTTACAAATAGAAATTTATTAGATACTGGAAATAGGAGCAAAATTTGATTTATAGTTTTGTAGAATTTTAAGATACATTTAATTAAATATGCTTACTTCCTTTATTTTATTTGTTTTATAGGTTAAACAAAACAAAGCTGAGGCTCAGGTAGTTCATGTGACTTCTAGAGACAATTGTTGACGAAGCCAGTTCACCAGGGTGTGTATTTTATCTGCTTTGATCTAATAGTGTTCTAGAAATATATGGGAGCCTCTCCTACACTCATCCACCTGACTTTTCTTTTGATTTGCAAGGATTTGGCCGGACTTTAGGCTTAAAATCAAGGTGGATAGCTTTGCAAATACCATGTTAACATAATAAACAGAAGATTTTTATTTTGCAAAGGGATTACACTTGAACATCTCAAATACTAAAAATGGATTATTCAGATCATTTTAAAGCTTACTTTAGCAATTTCCAACAAACGAAAGTTAATTTTTAGTCCAGGGAATCTTTGCATTTGCCATGAATTTATTGCACTAAGAACGAGGCAGATAGATCACTGGACACATCTTTTGCCTCGAATTCAAACTTACCTAGACAAAATAGCTCATTTTAATGAGTAACAAGAGCCCTGAAATAATGTGACCTCATGTCACATTATCTGAAACTGTATAAACTGCCTGTAGGAAAATCTTTAAGCCCAACAGTCAACAAAGTGGTTCATTTTGAATCCCTATGAATATTAGTGACTGTGTTTACCTTCAATGTAAACAGCAGGCAAATCTTCGCTGATATCTTTTATTACTGGCAGAGCATGCCAAGGGTCAATGGAACCGTTGGCAAAGACAATTTTGCTTCCTGTCACCTTCAGGCCACCATAGAATTCATTGGTGGCCTGAACAGCCGGAGCCACTGAAATGGCATTGAACTCAGGGCCCAAGATATCTGAACACTGCTGAAGAAAAAACCTGCAAATTAATAATAATAATAATAATAATAATAAATCGCACTTTTGATCCTGAGAAGCAGGATCGAAGAGTTCAAGAGAGGCATAAAAACGAAGATTGTGGAGATTAACTTTTGTGCTTTGTTTTCTTCCAGTAATCTGGATTTGTTGAAATGGCTAAAGAAACATCTGCAATTTTAAAAAGGAATCATTTAAAACCTAATTATCTCCGATTGGTCATTTCTCATGGAGACATTTCTTCAATGTGCTAAATCATTAGTTCCTTGCCAAACACCTGAAGATACTATGATACAGCAAAATAGCTTTTCATTTGACCTGTGCACAAATTTACATGAGAATGTTTATATACACAATATTCTTTCTTACTCAGATGAAACCATGTGCTGAGATCCTATTCTCTAGACCCCAACTTCCTATGTATGTAACAACTGTTGGATTCAGACTAAGTAGAGAAAGTTATGCATTCTTCATCAAAGAAGTCATATTCAAGTCAAGATAAATCCCCAGTATTGAACGAGCTAGCATTTGAGAAATGTAGTACTACTTTCTAAATGAAGTTGTGTTAGTGACCCTCCTTTAAAAAAAAAAGGAAGGAGGGAGCTATTCTTATACAGTATACCTCTCAGTCGAAAGTGAACTTTTGGCTTCTTGGACTTGTTTTATAAAGATATATTTAGCCAGAGTTTGCATATTCCAGCTAAGTTGTATCCCAAAAAGTTGCAAGAAATGGAAAGAAGTTAAAAGAAAATAAGATCTAAAAGCAAGATGGCAATCGTTAGTTGCAAGCATATATCATAATAATGAGAAATTGAAGGAGGAAACAAAAGAGGAGAGAAGCTTCCTCTCCTGAATCCTGGAGTGGGGCTGGGTGGGCAGTGAATCCAAAGCAAACAAAAGAGAAACAGGTGCCTGGACTTTGGGCTTTCTCATATCCAGCAGCTCAGAATGAAGAGACACAGGAAGGGGTGTCTGCCCTAATCCGGGCTGTGCTGTTCATGCCTTGGCCAAGGGACCACTTCAAAACATGTGACCTGGTCTT
Source organism: Propithecus coquereli (assembly GCF_000956105.1). NCBI lineage: Eukaryota > Metazoa > Chordata > Mammalia > Primates > Indriidae > Propithecus > Propithecus coquereli. Next base: position 6,131,377 of record NW_012142745.1, read on the forward strand.
TGTCTTTGACTGCTAACCCAGGGCTACCTTCCTCCTCACTGGGGAGCTGAGAGGTTTTAATGCAGGGATAAGGCAGAGAAGGAAGGTCGAGAGAGCCTGAGTGCAGCCATTTTGACTTATAGCAGACACTAACCACCCTGAAAAAGGAAGTCACTAGCAAGTTACCAGCCCAGGACCACCTGAATTACTAAGCTGGATGCCTTACAAACTGTTTGCACTTACCTTTCTGTGACAGCAGTTTATGATTAACTTTTATGGCCTGACCACAAGACAATACTGGCCATGTACGGCTGTTTCCTAATGGGGTTTTTGAATATTTAAAAACGTTACCGTCGTCCCATATGGGGAGCCCCTCCTGCCCAGGAGAGGACCCCTACTCTGTGGAGTAGGATCTGTTGTGTGCGTCTCCCAATAAACTTTCCTATTGCTAGTTGGCTCGCTCTTGAATTCTTTCCTGCACGAAGCTAAGAACCCACTCGGTGAGTTGAGGGGGCTTTCCTCTCTTCATTGGGACAACCCCTGCATCATCTGGGGAGCTGGAGAGAAGAAACTATGGGCTTCACCTAGACAACATTTGATGTTGGGGTACATACAAAGTACCCCCCACACACATACACACCCCCAATATCCCTCTGCTCCTCGTACCAAAAAAAAATAAATAAATAAAAGGTAAAAGGAAGAAATAGGAAATGGCTGAAAATGGCTCTAAACTCCTCCGTAAACTAATGGGAACTCCCTTGAAGGCAGGGACTATGCTCTGCTGAACCAAACCAATAAATAAGAACAAAAGAATACTAACAGACCAGGTTGAAGTTAGAAGCCTGGTGTCATCTCTCCAGCAAACCTTGCCTAATCTAAAAGGTAAAATATATGGACACCTTGCATTCCTTGATAAGAATGTGTATTTTATTTGTATCTTTGATGTAGCTTCTGTTTCTGAATTGGATTTTTTAATTGATACCTCAAGAACATTTTTAGTAAACGAATATTAAGGTAAGTATCTCAGCAATGCCAGCAATTGGGACAGGAAATGGTAGTGTATACCCTGGCTTAGATCACAGAGAACCATTAATGTTTCTGATCCTCTGGAGTTTGAGATCAAAATAGAGAGAGTTTAAGAAACTGAGTTTTAATTTTGTATATCTTATTGTGACTTCTCAAACTTCCATCTGGAAGATTTCTCCCTTAAGTTTTCACTGACTCAGGCTTGGCCGATCTGGTCAATATAATCCTTCCTGGAAACATAGATACGACCTGCAATCAGGGATTCTAGCAGCAAACAGAACTCCAGGCAGATCCTTTACCTCACAGGGAATCCAGAGAAGGGCTGGTTCTTCGAGGTCGAGCTCGGATAGAAGCCAAATTCAGTGCACGTCTGATACAACCACTGCCTGGCTACAAAGCAAAACATCGATTATCTCAAGAGTAACGACGTTTCACTAGTGACCAGAAAAAGACCTGAAATGTTAAAGAATTCTATTTTACAACATTCTCACACGCTAGGAGAACAATTTGGAGCTCATGTTTCTGTAGATGTTTTTCAGTTGTGTCCAAACGTGACCACACCGACAAGCTGCAATTGTGTCCTGTGGTCAGGCACGCTGCCAAGGCCCCCACACGCTCTTGAGGGAGCCCCCTTTCTTGCTCTCAGCACCAGGGGTCTGTCCACCCTCCTCGCTCTACTTCCAGCCTCTGCCGGAGCATGTTCCACGCTCTCTGCCTCCCTCCCCAGTCGACTTCTCAGGATCTCTGTTTCTCACCGCCAAGTTTCTTGAGTGGGTGATGTGCACTTGATACACTCGTTTGTCACCTTCCCCACACCCTCAGGTCTCCAACAGATATCTTTACGTCCTCCTCCTGCTTCTGTGGCATTTGATGCTGTGCGCCAAGACCTCCTTCTGAGCTCCCCTCTGGCTTGCCGTACGCCTCTCTGGGACTTCCTCCTGTCTCGCTCAGGCTCAGCCCCTCTCTCTGTCCCTCTTTCACACGTTGGTGTTCTCTCGGGCCTCTTCTCCCCAGGACCCTAATCCTAGCCGCTAACTCTCAAATCTCTCCTCTAGCCCAACCTCTCTCTCGCCTGCAAACCATACCCTCTAGACATCTTCATTGGAACCTCAAAAATTATGTATTTAAAAGAGAATGATATATCACCCTGACTAGACTCCTTACTCTTAGATGTCTTTTCCACTGTGTGTCCTCTTTCACTGTCTACCTAGGCCAGAAAGAAATGAGATCCAACCAGGGTCCTCCTTACTTCTCACCCTCTTATAGCCACTAAGTCCTGCCGAGATCATTTCCCAGCTCTCTGGTCCCCACAGGCATTGCCCTTGCTGAATGCGACGCTCTCATCATTTAATATATGAACTGTCACAACAGCCTCTAAACTGGGTTCCTTGCCTTGTTATCTCCTGTCCTCTCTACACCCTCAAGGCCTTTGGAAAAATATTCTAAACCTCATGCATGAACTTCCCTTCCCCAGTCATTGATTTCCACGGACTGTGTGATCGAGTCCAGACTTTTTAAGAGCATATGAAGGCTCTTTATGGTGGCCCTGTCCACTGGTCCAACCTTGCCTCCTGCCACCATGGTGCCACCCCCACACTGGTCTCTGGAGCTACACCTCACCCCGTGGTCTAGCCCCAGGGCGGCTCCACATCTCTGTGCCTTTTCTACTTCTGCTCTTATCAACCTAGAGCAACATGCCTCCCCTTGTCTGATTTGCAAACTTCTGCTCATCCTGCCACCTGAACTCAAATATTGCTTCTTCCGAAGTTTTTTTCCCTTACCATTTCCCCTTACTATTGTCCTGTTTTATTTTCAGAGTTGCTCCAAACTTCTTGCACATGTTCCTATGAAAGCACCCAACTCCGGCAGCTATCACAGTGCCTGGATGGAAACTAAACCAAAGAATCGGAATCATGAATAACGGTTTGGAAACGTGATTCGTATAAAGGCTAGCCGCTGTATCAAGAACCTAGGCATCTGCATAAGAGTTTACAGCTCTTAGCAAGCAGGGAAAAAATATAGTAAAAAGTGATCCAGAGTTCCTGGAAGTGGGGAGGACAGATTGCAATTTGAGATGGGAAGGATAGGGTGAGCATCATTGAGAAAGGAGTGTAAGCAAAGGTTTGCAGAGGTGAGGGAGTAAGGAAGATCACGTCCTGGAACATCACGCGCCAGTGTGCCTGCCCCAGAGCAGGTGGGAAGGAGGTCAGACTGGATGGGACTTTGCCTGCATTATAAGGACAGTGGCTTTTCCTCTAAGGGGAATGATGATCGTTGCACCGTTTTGAGCAGAGGCAGGAGAGATCTGCTTGGTTCATTAGGAATCACTACAGCTGCTGAGTTAGAAGAAGTGTAAGGGTCAGTGCAGAGGCACGGACGGGTCAGGAGGCCATTCTAATAACCCCACCAAGAGCAGGTAGCAACCATGGAAGAGGAGCAGAGAAGGAGTTAGATTCTGGGAAAATCCAGGTCCTCCAAATTAAAAACATGTCTTGGGAATCAATGTGGGATTTTCCAAGTCCATATATCCTGGAGCCATAATCTCAAGAAATTTTCTAGCTCTGACCTCTGCAAGACATTTATTTGGAAGGTTTGGTGTGTATCAAATATAATAGGAAGGCTAAAGTGTCTCTTCTTTTCTTATCAATTTCATTCTCCATAATTACCTTTTTATATTTACATTTGTACATTTGATAGGGATGTGCAATCAAACTACTCTATAATGATGCAGGTTTAAAAAAAAGACTACCGTTCAGCCTGCGGGCTGGGTTTTGTGTATATATATACACATACACCTATAAATATGTATATATGTATGTGTATGTATACAAAATCCAAATCATGCATGTATTACTCATAATTATATACCTGCAAGTGTATCTAACTCCATAAAAATATGAGTTACGTTCTAATGGTGTCTACCACATTTGAATGATTAAATTGCCCTTCACTATGAGAAACTAGTGCTAAACACAAATGGACAAATCAAAGAATCAGTAATCAGATATTGAAGCTTCTTTTTAATAGGCAATGCTTTCATTCGAGGCTATCAATCCTTCAATATCTCCACCAACGTTTGTGAGCCCCTATTTGCACCAGGCATGATCCCAAACACTAGAGATATAAAAATGAACAGGACACAGTCTTTGGCTTCAGATTGCTGACAGTCTAGCAGGAGAGGCAAACAGACTTTACAACTTAAACTTCCCCCTCTCTAAGATTTGCTTGAGCCTGTTCCTTCTGCACACTGGCAGCAGTTGTAGCCTTCACACTCTGTCCTGGCTGAACATCCTCTCGGGTCCCGCCTCACTTAGTTTCCGGAAGTGAATTAAACATCTGTAGCAGGAGGCCCTGCTTACACTTTTGCTACAGGGCTTCCTTCATTTTCAGGAAAGGCACGGGACTCTTCTAGTCTATCTGGACTCTAATTCAACCCCCCTGAAGTAATGAGCAAAAAAATAGCATAGAAGAAAATGTAAATAACTCCTCCCAGGGGGATTTTAAATTCTGATAAATACTAACCCTCTGGCGTGGGGCAGGGCATGGGTGTTGTTAAAAAGCTCCCTGGGCGATTATCAGGTCTACCCAAGAATGAGAAACCCTACAAGGAACTGCAGATAGAGTACTTTCTTGCTTTTGATAGCTCTTGTTTCAGTTTGTGTTTCAGTATTTTGTTAAAAGATAACAGCACACTTCTGAAAAGCACTGTGAGGGATCTTTCTTGACCCCAGAGAGTTTCTGTCTTTTCTGTGTAAGGAGAGTTACCAGTGAGGTCCTGCACCCCCTTGCCACTTGTTCAAGGGCATTACCTCCTCCTTGCTAATTCCTCCCTGTGCGGAATTCCGTGTTCGGAATCCGTGTTCCAAGAATGTTTAAGGCTGGTGGCCTATGCTCACATTTTTCAACCCTCAAATGCAAATTCCAGATGTCACCAGGCAACACTTTACCTCCTTCTGCAGCGGGGCCTTCCCAGGAGGGGTCAGCCAGGACCTCCACGTATTTCCTGTAACTAAAGTCCTGACACGGCACGCTGTGCTCATCAGCCACTAGCTGCGCAGCCACTGCGTATCTGTCATAGGGCGAACCCAGGGAGGCATCGGTCATGATCATACATAGGTCATTGATAGTGACCCCGGATCCCAGCAGATCCTGTAAAACCAAGATTCCAACCACCCATTAAAGAATATGCATGCTCAGCAATAAAAAAGAATAAACTCCCAATGCACGCAACAACATGGATGAATCTAAATGCAATATGCTAAGTGAAAGGAGACAGACTCAAAAAGCTACCTGCTGCATGATTCCATTTAGAACATTCTGGAAAAGGCAAAATGATAGGAACAGAACAGTGATTGGTGGTTGCTTCGGGGTGGGAGGAGGGATTGACTGTAAAAGGCTGGGAGAAGTTGGTGGGGTGGTGATGGACGTGTTCTATATCTTAGTTGTGGCTGTGGTTACTTGACTGCCTCTGTCTGTCAAACTCAAAACTATACACTAAATTCACTGTATGTAAATTATACCTCAATTTAAGAAAAAGTATTTTAAAGAATATACATGGACAAAAAATACTAAAATTTTAAAAAATAATAGACATAGAACTAGCTTTCAAGTCTAAATGAAATTTAAATGTGAAACTTATTTTAAATGTCTAAAGTGGTTGCTTTTATTTAAAGAAGATACAAATAAAATAAATACAAATTCCTACAGGATGAGACTCTGAGTTACTTAGCCTGGAAGAGGATCATAAAAGGCTATTTCTTGCTTGATTTTTCTCTTGTAAAAGATGGGGAAAAAAAAAAAAAGACTCAACTCACCTAACTGGGTTGCAGGGATATTTAAAAAAAAGAAGAAGAAGAAGAAGAAGATAATCTTGCGTGAGACACACTTCTTACAACTACTGATTTGCTTTAGCAAAGGCACAGGGTCTCTGGAATTCTTGGCCTATGAGTGAATACTGTGTTTTTGCGACTTTCTCAAGTGATAAAGCTTTGTACATTTGCCATATTCTCAGGACTGTGGTACACAGAAGTACAAGGCAGCATGCCTGTCCCTGGGAAAGCCAGTCTAGATGAAAAGACAAGACATAAGGCAAAAAATAATACATGAAAATTAGCTGCTGGTCGGACTTTGTGAGTAGGACAGCCACACATGGGGTTAAGGAATTACAGGAGGCTTCTGGAGGAGCTGAACCCGCAAGGTTGTGCAGATACAATAAGAAAGTGCATTCTGGTGGCAGAAATGATCAGCCACTAAGAACAGCCCAAAGAGGGAAACAGAGAAATAACCTGGCACCAAAATCATCCTTCACCTTAAAAGCAGGGTAGTGGCTTTTCAGCTAAGCAGTAAGTCTGGGCTTTGGTGGGTCTAGCAAACCCTGAAGCCTGAAGCTCAGCTTCTCTGTCATCAGGAGGATTCGGCTGCCAAACCCACCTTCAGCCGGGTCTACATTAGCCATATAGCTTAATATAGCTCACATATCAAGGGGCCTCCAGCGAGTTGGTTGACAACGTATGGCTGAAGCTCCATTATGCCAAGGCACGGATTAGATGTTTTTGATTGAACCAGGGGAAGAAGGCTTCAATAACGCATTTGCTGAGTGCATACTGTATGAGTGGCACTGTGTTAGGTGTCATGGAATAAATGGTTTTTCCTTACTTCTCTGAGGCTCTCCAGGAACAAACGTCAATCTTCACAGTAGACCTATACATTCAGGTCAGGATTTTAAAAAGCCACAAGATTTTCAAACCACATCCTACTCCTTAATGTGAAAGGAACCTCTATGTTTAATTTTAGTGTATTCTCAGAATGTAAGATTGATTTTCTTTTAAAATGGCAAGACAGAAGATCTGAAATTTGCAGTTACCAACCCACACGTTCAAAACTGTTCTGAGATTCTCTGACCTAAAAGAACAGTACAGTCCCTTAAAAAAACACACACACACAACAACAACAAAACACAAGTATACTTAGCAAACTTTAAGTGAAGGATCAAAGAGAAAAGTCAGGTCTTTCCACCTATGTCTTTTAGTCACTTTCCATGAAACTCCACTCAGAATTATCGGGTGTGGTTTGTTTTTAAAAAAAACTAAGCCAACATCTGCTGAAGTAAGGAATCTGGTTGGCTGGTCAAGAACAAAGTGTGTGTGTGAATTAGGACACTGGTTTTCATCACATAAGACCATCGGCTCCAGGGAGACCTTGCTGAGGCACCAGCAGGCTGGCCTGAATTAGTGATTACATAGCTGTCCCTAGTTAGCCGGGTGATTACCTCCCTATGCATCAGTGTTCTTAACTAGAGTCATGGAGCTAAAATGCTTGCCTCCAGAGCTATTCTTTCATACAAATACGATAAAGTTTATGAAACTGCCCAGCAGAGTGGCTGGCACAGAATCAGTATTCAGTAAATTGATGCCATACTCATGACAGTGTGAACATTTAATTTAGGAAAAAAAAACAGGAGAATGGAATCATTGGATTGATAGAGAATTAGATTGGATCTAATCATTGGATCTCAACTATTGGATTGAGAATTAGAGTGTTTGCTCTAATTTGATTACATGTGGAATTGATCAACAGGCCACCTGTCCAGGTGTGAACAGGGACTACAATGGCAGGGCAAGTAAGCGAGGGCCTTGGGAGTGAGACAGGTTCTCAACGAACTTGGCCCATTGTTCACGTCACTTTGGACAAACCACTGATACTGCTCAAGTCTCAGCTCCTGACCTGTAAAATGAAACTAACATGGGGATTTTGCGAGGATTACAGAAGAGAAAGAGCAGAGACTACTTAGCATAGGGCTGAGGCCAGCTAAGTCCTCAGTTTATGGAAGGTGTTATCACTATTGTTCATTAACTAAATGGAACGATTCAGAGAGCTTCAGTGTTCATTTTTGGGCAAATTTACTATTTTTACAAGTCCAATTAATTGGCCAAAGATCAAAATGCATGCTCTTGGCCTTCTGGTAGAACAATTCTATCTGCATTGGAAATTAACCTCTGAACATTTTCCAGATCACTGGAAACCAGCCAGTAAGTTCTGGACCGATTGTCACCTTTGCAGAGAGTTCCTTCCCAAGAAACGGGACACCTAATGCCCCAGCGATACAGCAAGCAACCACCTTCATTTTAGTCAGAGGCGAGATTGGCGGGCATAAAATTAGTGATACACGGATAAAAGAAGCCAAGAACCCCTCCCTATATAAATTACAGGGGAAGGCATTGTTGCTAAAAGATCTTGCATATCCATAAAAACATAAAAATGCATATTCAGTCAACTCAGTTATTTAAAGTAATGGAAAGACTTACGCCAAGTATGCAAACTAAATGAAGAATATGCAAATTGTACAGCAGATGCCAAATCTGTCTCTGAATTACCCTGGGGAAAATATGAAGGCTATTTCCAAAAGGAAGAAAAAGGAAATTATGACCTTTGTCACTTAAACAAAATTATCCAGGTGTATTTTGCTGGGAAGGAAAGTAGTTGTAGATGACTTCACTCACTTCAGACCACTGAAACTGCAGTTTTGGAGTGGAGTTGTTGAAGGCATCTGCCACACAGCGCTAGCCTCACGATGGCAACTCTTTTCCTCTGGCTAGGTCTAATTATTCCTATACGCTTTCTTCTGAAAAGAACCAAGCACAGGCGTTATTAAAAATACAGAGGCTTATATGGTTAAACATATATATATAATATATATTTAGATACATACATATTTACATATATATATGTGTGAGTTAAGCTTGTGGTTTTACAAATTCAGTAGAGACCACTGTCTAAGTTTAGACCATTGTCTAAAGTTTTTCTTTAAAGTAAAATTTTATTTTGCCTCATAAATGTTTTTCATATAATCATTCTTTGTAGAAAAGTTTAAGATTACAACCCAGCAAAAAGAAGGAAATAAATTATACCATATTAGTTTAAATCAAAGATTACAAGAAGTGGCTACGTTTTGGCACACAGTAATCGTTATTTTATGTTTTGAAATAGCTTCTAAATATTTTAATACAAAAGATGAGTAAAATGTAGCATTTTGAAATAATGTAGTAAGAGGTGTGCTCATCACTGAACCTGTGCCAACTCCACACTAAACGATTCATGGTCCTCAAAACTGGAGATGTGTGTTTATTTGTTCATGTCTGAAGAGAAGCCCATAGCCTATGTATCTGGAAAAGCAGACTCTTCAGTCTAATTTCTCTACCCTACACCTGACTTTGACAGCTCTCAGTAAGAGAACACCCACTTATTTTCTGTCCTTTCTCCCTCTCTCAGCCCTTTTCTTCCTTTCCCCATTTTGCTTACCCCAAAAGATGTGTCCTCTCTACTAAACTGAACAGCCTCCATAAAAGGACTCGCCAGACGGTCCAGGAAATAGGCTGAATCCATTTCCGAGTTAATTTGCAGAGTTTCACACACTCTGAGGGAAAGAAAAGCATGAATATAATTTTGATTTCCATTCCACTGAAGTTGCAAATCCCAAATGTAGAAACAAAATGAACCAATGCTAGAATCAACCCTAGACTTTAAATAGTTTACATTGTTTCTAGCAGGTTTATATTGGTCGAGTTATCAGTTCTGGCCAACATTTTTATTTTTCAAAGGGAATGGTTTGTAAATATAATTCCAGCTTACTTTGTGTACCATGGCCGTTTTTAAAGTAATTCTATTTAAAGTATTTTAAACTAAGATTAAACTTTAAAGTTTTATAACAAAGTTTGTAAAAGTGTTTTTATATCATTGTGAATGAAACACCACACTAAGAATGAGAAGTTAAAAATATAAATTTGGTTTTTTTATAATCGATATAAATGAAATGACATCTGCAAGCTATTATCACTGATTTAGTTATGTTGTATTTATTACTGAACAGACCATGTTTACACAATTTATGACAACTGGCCTTAAAATGCTCTGCACATGCCAATCATCATGGTCTCTTTCTTGGACTCCAGGACACTGTTAACTACCTACTCAGTCAATACTCTCAAATTGCTATAAATGCTTATTTACTCTCTGCTTTTTAGCTTTCCTGATCAATAATTAAATTAACTAATTCCTGCCAGGCACAGTGGCTTTCTCCTGTGGTCCCAGCCATGAGGTAGGCTGGGGTAGGAGGATTGCTTGAGCCCAGGTGTTTGAGGATGCAGTGAGCTGTGAGCACCTCTGCACTCCAGCCTGGGCAACAGAGTCAGATCCTGTCTCCAAGAAAAAAAAAAAAATTAACTAATTCTTATAAATTGCTCAAAATAGGGTCTGACACAAAATAAAAGTTCAATAAAGGTTACCTCTTATTTTTATCATTTATTATTAATGAAACTCATTTGCCCTCCTCATTAAGGTTTTGTAATAATGTGATTCTATTAGGCTTATTCTAGAGTTAGAACTTTAATTTTCATTTTTTAACCTCCTTTAATATTTTACTTTGTTTCCATCAAAATAAATGTGAAAAGAAAACATACCAAAGAAAATAAACTCCTATTTTTATTTTAGGTATTCAGGCCTATTGTTTAGAAATTATGGAGCAATATTATGTCCTTGTCTAATTCCTGCATAAAATGATAAGTGCATTTGTATGCATATACATTCATTTTATATTAGCAGATACAGAGAAAAAAATTCTGGAAAAAAGAGTAGATACCAGATTGTTAGCAATGATTACCTCTGGGGATGGGATTACAGTAGATCTATCTTTATTTCTCAAGCAATATGGTTCTGTTAAAATTTTAATGTTTCAGCAGTTTAGACTTTCTTATAACCATGAAAACAATGAAAATGTTAAAAGATAATTATCTTTCCAGTTACATTGGTCAATACAATCCAAATTTTCTGTAGACAACAGTGCTACTGTGCGCATGTGTGTTTGTACACAAGTGTGTACAAATATTAAAAAGCCCAAATACCATGTAATAATGATGCAGAAATTTTTAAGAAGAATTAAAAGTTCTATCTCTTTTGCCCATAGCCCTTTATACCTTTCTAACTCTGTGGCCCTTAAGGCTTATTCCACATCTGCTTCCAAAAGATTCCCACCCAGCCTGGCCTAGAATACTTGTTTTCATCATTTTGACCCAGATCCTACCTTTATCCCAATGGACTTTGGGTTTGGAAGTGAACTGTGGTGTTGGAACCTTGATGGTTCTCCACAGTTTCAAAATGTGAACTGCCTGATGTTGCCCCATCCTCCCTGAGCTGGAATCTGATTCAATGTTTAGATATATTTCGCACTAGGAGATTTCAGATTTCCCCAGAATAGAATTTATTCCTAGAAATCAGAAGTACTTTTTAGAAGCTATATTCCCTACTATGTGTTTCTAAATTCACTGTGGATTTGCCATAGGCAGGTTTGGTCATGGTATATATGACATAATCACAGCTTTTTGTGTCTTTCACATGGTGGAACAAACTGTTTCTTGGGGCCAGGAGCAGTGGCTCACGCCTATAATCCCAGCACTTTGGGAGGCCGAGGCAGGAGGATCACTTGAGCCCAGGAGTTCAAGCCTACAGTGAGCTATGAGCACCACTGCACTCCAGCCTGGGCAACAGAGTGAGAGCCTGTCTCTAAAAAAGGAAAGAAGGGAGGGAGGGAGGAAGGAACCATCTCCTGGTTGCAGATTGCATTCTTACCCTCAGTTAGCCATCTAGAAAACTGATGGCCAAATATCTCTGGGCTCCAGTTTCCTTAGCTTTGATCTGGACAATATGTTCTCTAAGATCCCTGTGAGGTCCAGCTTCTAGGATCCCATGGGGCATAGCCAGCCCACTAGCTAGTCCAGAAGAGACGAGTGGGGTGGAGGGTTTGTTATAACCTTCAGGGGTCAACCATCAGGACTCAAGATAGTGCCCCACACCTGAAAGACGTGGTGCAGCTTCTACAAAAAGCCTTCATCCCCACATCATTTACTCGAGGTATGCCACTGACTCACCATTGACTGGCTGTGTATTTAAGCTGATTTCCCATTAGAGGTGCTAGATTTACATCAATGCCTTCACTGTTGATGGCACTAGAAGTTCTTTCATGGCACAAAACGGAGCATACGGGGATAAAACCTATATTCTGGATCTCATTAGAATGAGCCTCTAAGGAAAGGATCAATAAGACCCTGGTTTGCAATATGTCAAGTCAGCTGTTAAGGAATTTCAAAAGAAGTAGCCAAAAACTATGGTTTAAATGTTAGCATAAATTAAAAACTGCTTTCACCTGGAGAAGTTTCATTGGTCATAACACTGTTTTAAAAGATTGCAAAACTTTAATTTCATCTGATTAAAAGAAAAGGCTGCCCATAATGGTTCTGTTGTCTTAGGTGCTAGAGTGATTCCTTAGAACAACCGTGAAGGGCTTTGAGAATGACCGAATGCGCTGGAATGTTTTCTTTTTCCTGTTGTAGAGTTTCTTTACCTAAATGTTGTGAGTTTTTAAGTGACCTCTAATCCAAGTTGATGCACAATCCAAGTGACCACAACAACCAGGGGATTTGATGAGCTTCCCCCAAAATAACAACCCCCTTTCCTGCACGATACAGAACCTTTGGTTTGATCTTTGGTAACTATCAGGGAACCTTTGCCATCTAGAAAGGGTAATTTAAGGACATGACCTCCCTTGGTCCCTCCCCCTGTCTTCCACCACATTGGTGAATTTTATTATCAAAATTAATCTTTGGGAAACCAAGGAGGGACAAAAGCGTGAGCAATGGTTGACAAAGTCTGAACATGAGTTTTCTATGTCTCAGGTACCTTCATAACTAGCAAAATTCTCCTTTTACAAAGCATATCCTCAGACAGTTCCAGAAGCGCCTCCTTGACCTTTCTTTAGCCTTTGGCCTATAACAAAACTGTTTCCTAAGCCCTCCCTTTTTTCTTGATCCTAAGACCCATGAAAGTATTCAACTGTCACTGGCCTTTGAGGGACTGTCTTCCAAGACAATAGTATGCGATCACTCTTCAAGGAGACAGTGAGAACCATTCCTATATATCCTTTAATGATATCTTGCTTTCTTCTACATTCTTCTCTTCAATAGAACTCTCCTATTTTCTGGTAAGAACCTCTTTTACTGTCATTTAAGCTACACTCAAAGCAATCAACCAAACACGAGACTTTCATGTACAGGAGGAAAAAAATCTCAAGTGTAAAAGATACTTGTGTTTGGTGTAAAAGAGACTCCTTGACCCACCTCATGGTTTTGAGAGCCCAAAGTCCTCAAATCAGCAGGTTTTAACTTAAGGGAATGTTAGTAATGGTAAAAAATTAGTCCATGTCAGGTTTTCAGGGCCTCCAATCCCTTCCGCATTCTCATGCAGAAACCTTCACTCACCTGAAATCTCTTTTCAGCTTATCATAGTTTTCTGGGCTTTTCAGCATCTCCCCCACCACGTCAGAAGCCTGTCTCACCATTTCTGGGCATTCTCTGTTATGTGCAGCCAGCGAATTTTGAATGACTTCAAGGTATTCTAGAATATAGAAAAAAAAATTAAACAAGGTCATTTAGTATGATTTGATTTTGATAATTCAAGCACCAGAACAATTTAATTCTTCTAAAGTTCTCTTCGACCTCCTTTTTAATATAGAGATCTAGAAATTGAAAAATTAAATGATTTTGTCAGGATGGAACAAAAAGTCAGTATGAGAGCAGAGAAGTAAAGCCATATTCTGCAAGTGCTGGTGGATTAATCAAACGGGACACAGTTCTGCTTTCTAAAAGAGGGAAGAGAAGAAAGATTCAATTTGGGGGTTTTATAGACTTAGAAAAGAATGAGTTTATAGTGAGGCTACAGAAACTGGAAATAGTATGCTATTTAATACTTGTTCACATTGAAACATTTAAATATTAAAGCAAATTCTACTTAAAGTGCATCTGAAATTACTTGTTTCAGAAGTATCTATCTGATCAGAAGTTTTATGCCTTTCCCAGTTTAATGTGAATGATGGGTGTTTCATCAGATACACCCCAAATCCCAAGATATTAATTGTATGTAATCTGCCATAAAATAGTTAATTATTACAGGTTATAGAAAGGAGAAGAATTAAAAGGCAACTCTGAAATTAGAAAATTGCACCTATCAAAAATAAGAGCTTTTCTTTCATTTCTTTAAAAATTCTAGATTATGATGTCCTTCACCCTTCAAGTCACAACTGAGATAACCCATTTTAAAGCCAACCCAATCTGTTACCTTTAGAAATAAACAACTGTCAACTGTGTGTGGCCTGTGTACCCCTTGTGGAGCTATTATCACACAGTGGGGGCTGGAGGTGGACACAGGTCAAGTTGGATGACCCTGTGGGTCTACTTACTTACAGAAATCTGTTTCTACATTAAATGCAAACTCACCATAAAAATCAACTTTTGCTAGGAGCGGCGCGCTGCTGCCCGCAGCCACAGCCCACCCCACAGGTTGGGGTATTTCATTCTCAACCACACTGCAAGGGCTCCTGCGTAAGAACCACCAAATGTGACCCACATATTGTTGATCAGCCCCATCTTCTTGGACATGACGTTTCGGAAGTTGGCAAGATCGGCCAAGGCTTGCCTGCTGCTGAGGTAGCGAAGGCTGGAGGTGCTCAGGTCTCTGCAACGAAAACATAAACATGCTTTGCTTATGACGACGGTCAGAGGGGACTGACAGGCTACTCAGCACACGCTTGACTACGAGGCCAAAACGCAAATGTGGAAAGCATATTGAGGTTTTTCTCCCTTACACTTCGAACATTTTCACACAGACGTGAAGAACAGTCTGGTTAACAGTGACACGGAAATGCAGGTGGCAGAACGCAAAAGGAGCTGCCATTTCTCAAGTCTCATTTTGAGTACGATTCCCATCCTCAGCCCTGGGTAGGAATTCAGAGGTTCTCCCATCACAAGACACTCTTTCCTCCTGCTCTGTGCAAATGGAAAAAGGGCAATCAACTTATCAGTCTCATTCCAAGGGTAGCTCATATTTGAAAGAGATAAGTTGGCATTGCTTCACTGTTTTCCAAGAATTTAGAGAATCCATGGTTAATTGTGTAGAGGGTGTTTCCTGGTCTTTCTGGTTTGCCTGCTAACATCCAGACAAAGCCAATGGCTTTCCTAAGGAATAACAATTTACCACTGAGCTGTTGTTCAGCAGGGTTTCCTATAAGCCTAAGGAAGTCTGTTGTTTGTGTTAAGGTTGTTTTTAATCCTCTGTTCCAAAAGAAAGGATTCATCCTCCCCTCTGTTTGCTACTCATTCCAAGCAACATAGTGCTCCAAGGGGCTGAATGCATATCTCAAAAAATGGGCTAAGGACATAAAAAAACAATTCACAGAGAAGAAACACAGACATCCAGTGAACATATGAAAAAAAGGTAGCCCTACTAATAATCATAAAAATGCAATTATAATGATGATGTATTTTTTTTCCTGTCAATCTATCAAATATTTTGTTTTGATGATAATATTAAATGTTGGCCAGCACTGGATGAGGCAGACAACCTTGTGCACTACTGGAGAGAGAGTAAAGTGGGAAATTATTTCAGGGGAACACTTTGGTGCCCTACATCAAGGGCCTTGCAGAAGGTAAGGGAGCATTTGACCCCGTAATTTCACTACTGGAAATCTGTGCCAGAGACTGCAAGGTGGACCCAATTATTCATTCTCCCCTTCTTCTCTTAGGGGAAAAATAAATTCAGCTAGGCTCATAGAATTAGTACTACATTTCTTAGCCACTATGTGGTCAATGTGACCAAGTTCTGGCCCCTAGAGTACAAATGACCTCTTTTGCAGCAGCTTCCAGGAAATCTGAAAGACACCTGCCCTTCTCCCTTCCTTCTACATCTTCCTCACCAAGCTGGTTGGAGCATAGATACGATGGCTGGCACTCCTTCTGAGACCATGAGGACAGGAGGCTATCAAGGGATGGTGTAGCAGATGGAACCAGCCTGGGATCTGTACATGCCTGAATTGCCTATTTCTGGACTTTTATATGAGAAGGAGAAAAATTCTATCTGCTATTTAGGGTCTTGTGAGACCCAGACTTTATCCTAAAGAAAACACATTGTAACCTTTAAAAAAACAAACAGAGATGCACAAAAAGATTTATGCACTAGGATGTTCTCTGCAAGGTTATTCACAATTGCGAAAAGAAGAAAGAACATAAATAATAAGAATGGTTACATGAATTTAACTTATCCATCGAATAGAATATAATTTCTGCCCTATCTTTGTAAACCATTTTGAAAGCCATTTAATGTTATGGGAAAATGCTTACAACAATGTTATGAGGAAAAAAGGATATAAAACCTTACACAGTTTGACTCTGTATTGGAAAAACAAATCTATATATTTAACCACAGAAAAAGAGGAAACAAATATGTATCAAGATTTTATCAATAATTATCTCTGATAGGTCAGATTATGAGTAACATGTCTTTCTTTTTTTATAATCTTCTACATGTTCCCTCAAATGCAAATTTTCAATCAGAAAAAGAAATCATGAAAAAATACCACCCCAAAAAGGGATATTATATGATTCACAAATTTTATTCAAGGGTTAATATAGTAAGAATCCCTATCATATTACACGACAACCATCTAGCATGACAAATAGCAGTCTGGGGCAGAGTAGTACATGCTAAAAAATTTTATTTTTTAAAAAAATTGTATAACAACTTATTATTTCAAAAATAAACAGTGATTTTTCTAACCACTGACAACTCACAATTTCCATTATAGATAGATCCCCCGAATAAATTGGTGATGAGGGGTGTCACATTGCTTAGGGTTCAGTCTATGAAGTCATTATTTAAAGAAGCACAATTCAACAACTGATAGTATTTAAAAGGGAAGTGTATTCCTAGCAGGTGCACTGCAAACAATATCAAAGAGGATAAAAGCCATAACCCATCCGAAAACTTCTCTAAACCTCCTTCTGCTCCTAATTCTATTTAGGAAAATCTCACAAGCCAAACTCTTAGCCTCAACTCTAGGATTTTTTCTTCCACTCTCTCTAGAATTTTTTCTTTATGTGGATCAACCTAATATCTTTCCCAGGTAGCATCAAGTTCTGCACTTTGGGGATTAGGGAGCAGGGTGAGCATGAGAAAGGGACCTGACACATAAAGCACTGTCTACAGCAAACGAGGAAGCAGGACAGCTGTAAACACTCAGGGCTCATAAGCTTTGCCCCATCAAATAAAGACCAACTCCGCCCCCAAAACAATCAATTAGATCTCTTTCATATTTTACAGATTAATTAAATTAAGAGTTTGAGTTGGTTCACTGTTTCTGACCTCATCGACACAAATTGGAAATTTGGTCAATACAAGTTTATTCCAGAACAATACAGAACGCCTACTCTTGAAACATCTTATAGATTATCAAAATTTCAATAACACCCACATGCAAATCAAAATTTCTAAGGAAAAAAGTAGAATTAGTGAAATTACTGAACTGTTACCACATCATAAAGAAGTTAATAACTTAGGATTCCAAAATCACATTTTTTGTGAAGCTAGAAAAAGACCTATGCTATTAACCTAAGATTATTAATAGTTTTTCACTGTAATGGTACCAAGAATTATGACTCATATAATAAAGATGTCATTTTGCTGACATTAATAGCATTCTCAGGATTGTAAAAAGCAATGCATGCTTCTTCTTAAAATGAGATTTAAAGACCAAATTTTGATACTTTTACAACTTTCAGAAGCACTTTATAATTCATTTTGTTTGTTTGATTTTACATAATGATATAAATTATAAGTTTAAAAAATTATACTTTTCCACTACACAATACACAATGACAAAATCTTGAAGAACAACTGAGTCTCCATATCCTGTCTCTATGTTGCCACCATAAGTCAAAACTTGACATTACACTTAACAATGACAAACTGTTTTTAATAAAATGGTCACTACTGCCTCTGAGTGGTGGGTTATTTTCAGAGTTTAAATTTCATTAATTTCAAGTCCTCTCAGCTTAGTAGGAGAGAATTTTGAGACTGATGGGGTATATATCATTTCAAGTTTCTGTTTTGAACATAAGATTATAGTTTAAGAACATGAAGAGTGTTATTTTATTTAGAGAAAGAGTACAGAAAACTCATAAACATACGCAGTTGGCCGGCTTTGTCCGTAAAATCTGTGTTCCACAAAGAAGCAGAGGGCTCCCAGTTTCTCAGCATATTTCATCCAAGAGACATTCCTGGACAGCCATACGTTATCAGCAGCCCCCTCACCTCCAACAATCAGAAACACTGGGCCACCAGGCTTATACAACTCATCAGTCATGAAACACCTCTGTGGAAAGAAAAGCATTATTTTAAATCATTAAAGCATTGCAATTAGGATATGTTGTTTGCTTATCTAATTACTATTTCTAATAATAGAGTGGTAGCACAATTTAGTTAGTCAAAAAAAAAAAGATTTGGATGACAGCCTGATATTTGATCTAAGCAAGTAACATTATAAGTCACTGTTCTTGCAAATTACACAAACTTACTGAAAATTATCAACAAATACTACAGGTGGATCAACACAATTAGTATGTTGGATTCTGCACTATATGATAGATTACTACTTTCTTCTCCATTCTGAAATGAACTATGCACAAAGAAAATTAACATAAATGGCAACTCAGTTTTTGAGTAAAATAGGAAACACCAAAAACCCAAATCATGGAGAGCCCTGGGGGGGAAGCTTGGGAAGAGCTGGAAAGGCACAGACTTCTCCAAAGTGACGAAACTTCCATGGTACGAGTCAATGACTTCTTGTGTGCTACAAAAAGACCTGCACGCATGAGCTGGGCAGGAGGAAACAGAAGTCCCCTTGAGTCCCACGTGACACCAAAAGGGACAGTAGAACAATAATAAATCAACAAGACATCCAACCCAAGTATTTAGCCAAACACAAACAAAATGGCCCCAAAGAAAACCTGAAATAAATAATGAAGATAAAAGAAGAAATAAATAAAACAGGAGAATGAAAAATAATGGAACTAAAAGTAAATCCAAGAACTTGTTCTCTAAACACAAAATGAAATTAAACACACATACACACACACACAATAAACCGTTACCTAATCCGTTGGTTCTTAACACGGGTGATTTTGCTTCACTTCCCTCCCCAGGAGACATTGGGCAATATCTGTAGATATTTTTGGTTGTCACAACTGGGGTGAAGAGGTTGCCACTGGCATCTGCTGGGTAGAGGTAAGGGATGCTGCTCAACATACAACGACAGCCAGGACAGCTCCCGCAACAAAGAATCATTTGACCCCAAATGTCAGTAGCGCCAAGGTTGAGAAACCTTGATCTAATCTCATCAAGAAAAAGGGTAGAAAGTGCACATAAATAAAATAAGAATGAGGATGGAGAAATAACCTAACTCGAGGACATTTTAAAAAATTATGGAACACTTTACTCAGATCTAAGCAAATACCTTCGAGAATCCGTATGTAATTAATGATCTTCTCAGAAAATAAGAATTAGCAAAAAAGGTTGCAGAAAAGATCAGGCTTCTAAACAAATTATTATAGAAGAAATAGAGAACACTAAAAGAAAAAAGAAGACACAGAGAGGGAATGAGAAAGAGAAATGATTCTATCAACTTTTTAAGGAACAGATTGTTCTAATGTTATTTAAATTGTTTCAGAGAGTAAAGAAGAAACTTTCCTGTTTTAAAAAATTGGAGTTATATATAATACCAAAACATGACAAAGAGAGCCCATGAAAAAGGAAATTACAGAGTGATTTTAGTTATAAATATCAATGTAATAAAATATTGGCTGGATGATTCTATCAGCACTTTAAAACAATAATGCATGATGCCCTAGTGAGATTCATATTAGGGAGGGAAGTTTCACTATTAGGAAATCTAATATAATTTACCACTTTAATAAGTTACAAAAAATGAATATGATCATCTTTGTTATTTCTGAAAGGCATTTA
Organism: Propithecus coquereli; assembly: GCF_000956105.1. Taxonomy (NCBI): domain Eukaryota; kingdom Metazoa; phylum Chordata; class Mammalia; order Primates; family Indriidae; genus Propithecus; species Propithecus coquereli. Next base: position 6,151,279 of record NW_012142745.1, read on the forward strand.
ATAAAATTCAATATATGTCCTTTAAATAAAGAATCGACACATATTTTCATGTCGTGATTTTATGCACCTTGATGACTATCCATAGGATATACAGACATATATTTTTATATAGTTATGTTTAGTTAATTATAAATGTGTGTATGTGTTAAATATATGTTTTTTCCTAATGTCACCATGAAGAAGAGAAAGTCTTTTTCTCAGGATAAGCTATTCCAAATGTTTCATAGCCAAGGATACAGAGATTATTCCAGAAATGAGCACATGACACAAACCAAACCAAGCGAGTTCTCTCACCTAGAATTGTGAGTTACACTTGGAAAGGCTTTCTATGCTTGTGGGTGTCATCAGTATGACTTTGGATTTCTGATTGCAGACTCTAACCAAGCCTTTGAATAGAGAATCCAGTGGAATGTATTACAAAATTATGAGAGTTCTGATCCTACTAGATAGGAAAGATATGAAAAGAATTCAGAATAAAATCAAAGAGTTAATTGTTGAATCCAATTAAGTGTTGAGAATGTAGGGGCTACATTCTCAAATCTGACTGCAGAATTAAATGATGTTTAATTTGAGAGGCCTGTAAGAACATCGCATTTGACAGGCATGGACTGGAAGTCCCTCTTGGCTTAATGGCCATTAAAAAGGGCTCCACTTCTCCCTCTGGGCGGTGAGAAAAATACCCTCCTATTGTGGCCCCAGATCTTATGTCCCCACCAAGATTTCTGGTTGTATGCAGGCTTGCTAAGAATAGAAATAAAAACAATCTGTGCACATTCAGTAGTATAAACAATGGTAATACTATTAATACTTAAGAGAATTTGCTTACTTAACAGATTAGTCATTCCAGTATAAAAGCACATTTGGGTAATTGATTTAGACTTGAATTTTTAAGATGAAAGGAATAAGAGAATTTGACTAAGGTCACAAAGAGTATGAGAACATTTAAGAGAAGTTAAGATTCTCCATACGTACAGCTTTAGTGCATCTGATTTATCAGTAAATCTAAGATTTGGGAAGGTTTGTGTGTTAATCAGACATTTGAAGTACTTCGAAGAAAATGGAATATATTAAACTTATAAGCGAAGTTTAAATGTTTAAGGGAATTTTATTAGGTTACAAAATCCTCCTTAAAAGTGATTGTTGAAATTTGCTAGATTTATAAAACAGGTGACAAGATTTGCAATCTAATTGTTAAAGCTTAAGGAAGAATTAGGTTTCTAAAATTTGTAATTTATTAAAGTTACAAATTTTAATAAAGTCAAATTTTGACTTACTAAGGTCAAATTTTACTTTTCTATATTCAGATTAGGTCTGAGTAATCTTGTTTGAGCACAAATTCCCCCCTCAATTACACTAAAACACTCACTCTGACATGGAAATCACAAGCACCCAGACCCCTTAGCCAGGAGAGCCCAGGGGCCATCTCCAGTTCTACAGAGAGAAGCCTGCCCAGGAGCAAGGGCAATGCAGAAGGCAGAACCAAGAGATGGAAAGAGATGACCTTTTTTAAACCTCCGTATCCCACCACATTCAAAGTCTGACCTACCCTGAACTTTTGTGAGCCAACACTGTCCTCCTTTTTGTTTAAATTCAGTTGAGTTTCTCTCACTCACAAATAAAATCACCTGCCTCAGCACCTCCCTCCTGTCATCTTCTGTTCTCTCCCAGAATGCAAGTGGACAGTTGATGTTAGGGCAACAAATATTTAAACTTATCTTTCGGTCTAATCAGACATAAATTGTTCCCAGTCCATTTTTGATATGATTAGAAAGGAGTCAGACAAGTTACAGCACTTTCTATCAATGGAACTCCTGCAAACCAGAGAGGAAAAAAGACAGGACACCCAATAGGAAAATAGGCAAAACAATATTAACATGCAATTCACAGAGGGAAACTGACACCTCACTACGGTCAGAGGAATGCAAATTAAAAGAACCCTGAGATACTATTTTCACCCATCAGATTGTCAAAAATTTGGAATTTTGATAAACTCGTTTGTTGGCGAAGATGTGAAAACACAAGAATGCTTATGCACTTCTAGTAGGACCACAGCTCGTGTGTTCTTGTGGACAGCAATCTGGCAGGGGCCCAGGTACTAACGGGATGAATACAGCATCGGGGTTTCCAGGAATCAGAGACAACGAAGGCGCCCATCACACCGGGAACAGGTGAGTGAGATGTGCACTACACATGCAACAGGATGCTGCACAGGAGGAAGGAGACGGGAAGGAAGGAACTAGCTGCACATATAGCAACACGGACAGATCTCAAAACCATAATACTGACTGAAAAGAAAGTAATGAATTGATCTAGGGCATCATACCATTTCAGTACATTTTTTAAAACAGAAAGCTAGTGTGTGTTTTTCATGGACACTGTTTTTTTCGTGGACACTCATGTAAAGAAACTTACTGAAAGTCACTTGGAAGGGCACACACAGTAAATATATAAGACATGAGGAGGGGAATGGGAGATTGGGAACAAGAAGTGAAAAAAGAGGAAAATAAAATAAAATTTAAAAAGAAGGACTAAGCATAGAACGTTGGTGATGACATGCTCTGAAATTAGGAGCATGATCAGCTCAATTCTATGCCTCTAAACGATCTTTGGGATCATACTGTGGAATTGAAAGACAAAAAAAAAATAAAAAATAAAAAACCAAGAGAAATAACTAGTATTTCTCCCAAAGGAAATTTGGGCATATTAGCTCAGTGGAATGGCGGTAGCCACTACAATTTACCATGGATGCTAACTGTGTAGCAAAATGGAAGTTTATGAAATAACATTTTGCAGCCTTAGCGGAAGGAAAGTAGAACACAGAATTACATGGTTGCAACTACAATAAAAAGGACAAAAATGCATGAGAACACAGGGAGATAGAAACACTTGTATAAGGAGGGGAGTTTATGTGCAAAATTTCCTTTAATGACAAAAATCATTAAAATGCTTTTGAAAATAAAGCATTAACAGAATATACGAATTGATACAAGAACCACATCACAATTGGCCTTCTCAGTGGCCATGTACTGGCTTTCACTTCCTTGCTTATTTTTTTTTTATTAATTATTTCAGCATATTATGGAGGTACAGATGTTTAGGTTACGTATGTTGCCCTTGCCCTCCCCCCAAGTCCGAGTTTCAAATATGTCCATCCTTCGGGTGGTGCGCATTGCACTCTTTGTGTATGCAAATACCCGTCCCCTCCTCCCTTCTCTCCCGTCTCCCCTCCCCCTCCCCCCTGCCCAACATCCAATAGATGTTATTCTTATGTGTGCATTTATGTGTTGATCAGTTAATACCAATTTGATGGTGAGTACATGTGGTGCTTGTCTTTCCATTCTTGGGATACCTCACTTAGTAGAATGCGTTCCAGCTCTATCCAGGAGTATACAAGAGGTGAGTCCTTTTTCCATTAGTAATATTTCACTTATTTTAATTTCCAAGGGTTGGATCCCCCTCAGGTTCCAACAAGCCATATTAGTACAGAAAGTATTAACAGTAGTTTCAACACTAGCCTCAGGATATCATTTCCGGAGTCCTGTAATGTTTTTCTCCAGAAAATTAAGACTATAACGCTGTTTAAGATGTTTCAAACTAACAGTTCAGATAAACTTCACTTGTCTGGTAACTCTTCCTTTGAAATACCAGGTACCTTCTATCTTTTAAGATCCTGATTAAATTTTTTTAAATTTATCTAAGGTATTGTTGAGAATATCTGAATAAGGCCTACATTCTTATTTTTAACCAATCAAAATAAAAAGATGCATATTTGCCCTCTACAAACACGTACTTCCTTTTGTGTTTGGCAAAGAATATTTCCTATTCAATATTAAATAACATCGTTAGAAGTTATGCGTGCAGCAATGATGGGGTAAGAGAGTGATGACAAAGGTCAAATTAGGAATAATAAAAGACCAGGAAAAAAATATTATAAGAACAACAACCTCTCACCAAAATAGTGTCACAGCCACCCACAGACAGCCTTCAAGAGGCAGACAAATTACAGAGGCAATGTAGCAACTGATGAGAACGAAATGAGTGACTATGGCATAGGAGATGAATAGTATTTAAAATATATGATCTTCCTAATGTTTGTGTTACTTTAGAATCAATGTGAATTTTTCCATTAATAATATTTCACTTATTTTAATTTTCAATGGTTGGAAATGTTCTCTCTAGATAAGATTTACAAAATATGTAGTCTTATTTCGTAATACATAATCCTCGCATCCGTAAAAATTGTGCTAATTCAAAATAGGAGGTAGCATCAATCATCTTTGACAATTAAGCACAAAGAAACTTGTAATATTTACCTGTGAAGGAATGTTTAAAACAATTCGGAGTCCCCAGGAATCAATCTAACAGGTGTCCTTGTATTTTTTGCATTTGGCCCCAAATCTACTAGATTGGGCCCATCTGAGAAGAATAAGTGTGGGCTAGAGACACTTAGAGTCAGTGGCCTAAGGTGGTTTAGGGATGTTTTTTAACATCCCTAAAGTAATGCAGATTCACTTAATCTTAGTTAACTTAGATTAACTTAATCTAAGTTAATGCAGATTTTTTTTCATTCAATGCAAATTCTTTCAAATACATGTAAAGCAACAAAACAAGAAAATGAAAGAACTGATCAAAAGCAAATGACAGAAACTAATCCATATTTAAATAAATCATTGCATAATCAACTCTCAGAATAAAAACACTTCCATTTATGATCACAAGGTGGCAACAGCACCCTACTCATTCAATACAGATGGCCCCAGTGCCCTGGGAGTTTGTGAATACATGTTAAGACCGTGAGAGTGTATATTGCAGATATGTGATATCTTCTACCTGTGTGGGTCAAGATTTTTCCAATGAAATTGAATTAATTGAATGAATATTTACTGAATGCTACTGTACGGGAAGCTGGAGGGTTTTTGGTTTTGACATAGACCTTCCAGGGTTATCGCAACACATAGTTTAGGCTTCTAGAATAAGACTCTTGAATGGGTCTCTGGCGTAGTCTCAGGCTGTATTGTCTTGAAGAGCTCCAATAAGATATGGTCTTGGAATTTTCCCAGATGTGGATAGTCTAAAATTGGCTTATTTGTGACAAATTACCACACATGGTAGGGTTTTTTAAGGTAGGCTGGAGTGGCCTGGGTGCCAGCCTTGTTCTCTCCTGCTCTGTGCCTATGATAACAGGAGCGCAGGTGACCTGGCTGAAACCACTTAAAGTGACCTGGCTTTGAACCAGATCTCCCACCATCATATCACCTCCACCCAGTCCCTGACCCCTCAGAAGGGATATCATTTTCCCTCTGATGTGCAAGGGGCCGTGACACTCTGAGACTTGCTTTGGGACTGCCAGCCCCGGATCCCCTCTGGGTGGTAGCTGCGTACCTATTCACCTTATGTCGTCCATGCTCTGGGCTTGCGCTTTCTGCTCCCAGCATACTTGTTGGCTGGGGACACTAGCATAGTCCACCTGCTGCTGAAGCCAAGCCTTACTGCCATTGTTCTTTAAAAAGTGCATTTTAATGTAAGGCAATTAATTTGAGTCCATTTGAATAAATACCAGAAAGGAGAATCATTAAGAGTATGTATTTCTTTTAGCTCAAAGAAATTTTGTGTGTACGTATTTTTTCATTCATTTATAACATATTCTTACATTCTTCTCTCCACTTAGAAGAACATATAGTCTACTCTGTGCCCATATTCTCACCAAGCCTGTTTTCTCTTCTAATGCTATGTTCTTTTCCCTGCCTCATGCTACCTCCATTCAAAGTCATTGTGCCCCTTTGCGATTCTTGGAAACCAGACTGTCTAGGTTGGTCATTCTAATGTAGAAATCTACCAGCACAATATGTCAGGACAAATGACCTAACATAGCTAAAACAGCAGCAGCTCAGAGGGCTGTGTGGGATTCACTGAGTTCACAGACACACAGCACGTGGCACATTGCCAGACACAAAACTAGTGCTCTGTGAGTGTTCACCATTCGTATTCTTACTGATCTGTATTGTCGGGCAGTAGTTTCTCCGTTTGTATTAAGCATGTCGTTTTATTGTGATGCTTTGACATCTGGGGCCTTGCTGACTCTGGAGAGAGTGCCCATCTCAGGGCCAGCCAGTTTCTAGAGATAGTAAGGGCTCACCTGCAAGTGTACCTTTCATACGCAAAGAAACCAACCCAGAAGCCACACCCCAGTCACCTCCTTTATGCATCTCTTACAGGACCCTCATACTCTGGCCACTATTCCCCTGCCCTAGTCACCCCAAGCCAGGTACCAGACAACTAGATACAGTCCCTACACCCCAGAGCGCACTGAAAATTTTTAAACTAGTCGATCCTTGCCTACTTACCCTGCCTTGCCTGTTAATTCCCATGGAAACCACAAACCAGGCTCTCGCTCACATTTTTCCCTCGCTCCCTCTGCTGTCTGACTGAGCCTGGTGCACCTCGGTGTGACCCTGAATGGTGTGTGACGCCCCTTTGCTGGGAACTGTAAGTAGCAAACTATCCTTCCAATGGCAGCTGGCAGTCCTCTCCTGATCTAGTGGCCGCACCATACCCGAATAATAATAAAACTTACATTTTAAAACACCATTTTAACAATGTTCAAGACAGCTTTGAAACACTGGTATTTTCAGTGTTATTAGAATTAAATTCTACACATAGACATTCTACCCATTGGCCACACCCATATGCCAATTGTAATGCACAGAATTGTTATTTAACCTCTGTTATGAGCTGAACACTCTATTGTGTGATTTGGGGAACGCAATAATTTTAAAAAGTAATCTGTAGTCTTCATGATCTCAGCCCCCCTTAGAGAAATCAAGTATGTGCGCAACATAAATAACATGGATTACAGGACAAACTGTGATCACTGCAATTATAGGGATACAAGAAAACCATGTGAGGGTGGGAAAAGGAGAGATCAATCCTAGGAAGAGATTTCCATTATTGATGGAATCCAACATTTTTATTTTCTCTCATGTGTTCTACATTTCTTTATTCTACACAACTAAGCCTTTTCAATGTTAATTTGGAGATTTATAAAGAATTTAAAATCGCCTTTTTAAAAAAAAAAAAAGTATCTCTTGATTAATTCAAGTAAACCATTGCCACCTGACAAGCGTTTTATGTCCCAGCAGAACAAATTATGAGTCTTTACAGCACACGATTCCTTCTGAGAGAGAAATGAAGCATCAGAACGTGGTTATACTTGGAAAACTCAATCATATATGTGGGCAACTTGTATTTGGTTGCCAACTACCTTGGCCTAGTGACAATCTAGTAGGCTGCATGTTTTCTTGGCATAAATTTTAACCAGGAATAAAAGTTAGTAAAAGAATCTAGAAATTTTTTTAACCTTTTAATATATAATTTGACTGTCTCTAGGATTATCATTTTTTCACTTATGGGTGATTTTTACGATAAATAAAGTATTACACAAAGAATTTAGGCATCAGCCTGTCCCTGTGACATAGGGGAGTCATTACATCAAATTACTACAGTTGATTTTTAATATAGAATTCCTAGGTAGTCCCACTGAGACTTCTTCACGAGGCTGTCTTTCCCACCATTTCGCAGTTGCCTCTTCATCTCTTCCTTGATAAGGCCATTGCTTTCTGTCACTGGCCCCTTCGTGCCTTGCTCTCGTGGGCCCCTGTGTATGGCACCCTTGTGCAAATTGGAAAACGGGCACATTCCTCACAACGCTCAACTGCTGCCTTTGGGAAATGACAAACATGAATGCAAAAATGTTCAAACCACGATGGCAGCTCCTCAAGTGTGCACACCTGACCTGTACAACCATACGATGAGGAGCCTAGGTCCACCCATGAAAGAGAAATGTACCTTCCTTGTCTATCTCAGCTAACTCTGGGTGTCTGTATCCATGGCTGTTTGACAAAAAAGCTAGTGTTTTGCCATTAATAATATGGAACCAAAATTTATATTTTTTATCAATTAAGATTCCACATTATTCTGATTATAACCCCACTTCCTATCACTTGCATTCTGATAACCTTTTGGAAGCAGAGCAAAAAGGATGAAGTTTATGCTGGCAGGACGAAAACATCCCTAGACCTCACCGCCTAATGGTAGCCTGGGATTGGTGAGCTCAATTGTGAATTTTGTTTCTCTATCCCTTTTCCTTGTCCTAACTATGGATACATTTTTATTAAGAAAAGGGCAAGAATGGTGAAAAAGTAGAGTATACCTACATTTTTTTGGAGTACAGAATAATGTGAGGACATTTCTGTGGGTATCAGTGGAAGTTAAATCACCAAATCAAACTAATGAGGCAAATAATAATGTCTACTATCACAAAAAATCAAATATAGTTTATGTAAGTTTATTCTTCAATACTACCTCGTCTTAGTCCGTTTTGTGTTGCTGTAGCAGAAGGCCCGACACTGAGTAATTTATAAAGAAAAGAGGTTTGTTTAGCTCACGGTTCTGCAGGCTGGGAAGTTCAAGATTTGGCAGCAGCATCTGGCGGCTTCTGGTGAGGACCTCGTGCTGCTTCTAAATGTGGTGGAGAAACGGAAAGGGAATGGGGAACCAAGTTAGTGCAAAAAGGGCAAAACACGAAAGGCAACCTCACTTATGACAACTTACTCTCCCAGGAACTAATCCACTTCCTTGGGAACCAATCCGGTCTCAGGAGAATGACACCAATCCATCCTAGTGATCTAATCCCCACTCATGGCACCACCTCCCAACACGGCCACATTGGGACCGAGCCTCAACATAAGTTTTGGGGGAGACAAACCATATTGAAACTATAATATTCTTTGCAGAGTCAAAGTAATTAGATTTAAAATAGTACATTCAATTAATATTCATATTTTCTCAAAAATGAATTTTGAGATCTTTCATATTACGGAATCCCATACTTACAACATGTGTTTATTATGCCTTGCCCTCACCAGATACAAGCACACGTGGACATACACATACATATATGCATACTACTTAATTGGGTGGGAGTTGAGAGTGTCAAAATGTGGGTATGCCCATGGACACATGTTTGCCTTGGGGACATCATCTCTACGTGTTTCTGTGAAAAGAGTTGAGAATTACGGTGTATGTGTTTCCTGTGGCTGCTATAACAACGTACCACAAACTTAGTGACTTAAGACAACATCAATTAATTATCTTACAGTTCTGGAGGCCAGAAGTCCAAAACGGGTCTGACAGGGCCCGAATCAAGATGTAGGCAAGGCCAACTCCCCAGGGGTTCTAGAGAAGAATGTGTTTACTTGTCTTTTCTACATTCTGGAAGTCGCCTGCATTCCTTGGTTCCTGACTCCATCTTCACATCACATCACTTTCTTCCTCCTCTGTAGTCAAATCTCCCTCTGCTTGCCTCTGAAAGTTCACTTCCATTAGGCCCCACAGGATCATCCCAAATAATCTCCTCATGTCAAGACGTTTAACTTAATCTCATCTGCGAAATCCCTTTTGCCACATAAAGTAACATTCACAGATTCCAGGGGAAGGGCCTGGATATTTCAAAGTGCCCTTACTCAGCCGGCCACGTAGGGTGAGGTCCACTCTTTTTGCCTCAGTTTCCTCATTTGTTAAATGAGGGTAATAATAATATCTCCTTCGTAGGGTCATTGTAAGAATTGATTAACATTTGTAAAAATCTTAGAATGTGAATTGTACACTTCAAAAAAATTTTAGATCCTCAGACATTTTGAGAGCTCATCCTGATCATTATCTTACCAAAGAACAGTGCATCGCATAGACAGAGTGCCCCAGACACACACAGCCTACTCTCACTTCGTCTTTTCTTCACTTGCTTTTTTCTTACCTTGGTACCAGGCCCACAGCCAATGGGCTCTGGCCCTGCTCTGTGTTTTCCAAGCCCCATGTTTTAAGATGCTCAGGACCCTACACTTCTCCCCATGGCAACACCTCCGCTGAGAGTCAGGGACCTTGGTTCAGTTCCTGTCACACTACACAAAAGGTCCTGTTGCTGTGGCTGTTGTCAACTGACAGCAGGCTCTTGGACAGATTCATTTTTCCCATCTCGCCATGTCATGCTGCTCCCCTTCCCCTTCCACCGTGAGTGGAAGCTCCCTGAAGCCCCCACCGGAAGCTTCTGGTACAGCCTGCAGAACCGTGAGCCAAGTGAACTTCTTTTCTCTGTAAATTACCCAGCCTCAAGTATTCCTTTATAGCGACACAAAACAGACTAAGACATCCCAGCAGGTTCACGCCTTCCTTCTCCCCTGGGCTTCCCCTCCTCTGTGTAACAAAATCACCATCCAGAGACACACTCTTCTTTTCTGCTTCAGTGTTTCTCCCAGGACAGACCTGTGCCACCCAGTCACTCCCAGGTCCCGAGTTGTCCATCCTGCAGCAGGTGACCTCATGGGATCTTCGTGCGACTGTGACCCAGAGGTAACTAAACAGAAACTACAGAGCTGTTGACTGAAGGAGGCAATGCTCTTGCCTTTGTGTAAAAACTAAGGTTCTGCACCTGTTTTTTAATAAATTTTAAATTATCACTCATCGTTGCCTCTTCCTGGGCTCCCTCCTCCTAACGCCACAGGAGAGGGCAAGAAAACTTGTCACAGCCTCATGCAACAGCTGAGAGAATAGAGGATATTCATTTATTTCATTATTTACCTTTCTATTTTCATCCAGTTCTGCTTTCTGCAGAAGTAACCCAACAAAACCTAACATAGGCATAGAAACTTACCATCTTAATTTTAGTACAATGTAAGACAGAGATGTGTCAGTCTGCAGCATCACTGAATGGTGCCCTACATATGAAATTCCAGTGGTGATAAAGAGCACATTTTCCGACTTAATCAAGACCACCCAGGATGCAGTTATACTTTCGCCTCTGTCCTCAATCATACAACAAGAGAGAACAATTTTCCTTATGAAGCAGACTTCAATTGCCTCACTGGACTATCTCTTTTTTAAATGCAAACTGCAAATATTCACAAAGTCAAATTATGCATAAAATCCCTTCAGGCTAGCCCAGACTTTCATGGGTGTGGCTGAAAGTGAACTCTGGCCCAAGTCGGTGTGGTAGAAACTGATGAGTAACCATTTAAGGAGGTGATGTGCTAATTATGTATCCCATGGACCTCATCCCAACCTGGTGCTCATTCCTTAGGTTTTCATTCCTATGGCAGGTTTTTGTAGGGTGACATTTGTAAAGCAATGCTTACGTTTTTATGCTTTGCACTCAGGGAACATTTTTGTGGTGTCTGCAGGGCCCTTTTAAAGCTTGCTCATTTAGCACAGCAATGTGCAGTGTAATTGAAACCTGGTTCTCTGGTTTACACTGACTACTTCCTTCAAAAATGGGAGAACTGTTTTCTCCTGAGAAAGCTCCAAGAATCAATTTATATCTCTTTGGTCGCAAACCAGGCCAATATTTCCTAAGTGTCTAGCACTTTGCTGCTCGGGAGGAGGGGCTCGAGACATTGTCCAGAGGCTGTTTGTAAACCTTCCGCACACACAAGGTGGACACGCACAAATTCTCAAAGCTGCAGGCATCACTATTGTCATTTAATTATCTTTGTAGCTGCAAAGTGTCTCAATAGAAATGACTCCATTAATACTTCTTCCCAGCAGGAGTTTCAGATGGACGAGGCAGCCGCTCAGGTGGCAGAGCATGTTAATTACGATTTTTTTTAAATATTAGATTGAAGGCAGTCAAAAACAAATTTTAGCCTCCAACTTTTCAATTTATTGGAACCAGTTTAGTGACCCTGTGAAGACTCCCTTTCAAGCCTCAATTGTTTAGGGCCAATTTAAGAAAATAAAAATTGGGGAAGGCAATTGACTTGAAAAAGGAGAGTTAGAGTGAAAAAATACTTAAAGGCTCTGGCCACATGTGGTTCAATGATTGGTAGCTTAACCTGTAATTTGATATAAGAAAAATATTGGGAGGAGGGAAGAAAAGCCAAAATTATTTACAGCTGAATGGGCAATTCCAATGAAACCAAACCTATGCAATATGTGGGCTGTATTTATACTTGCCTTTATTGGTTATTAATTCCCAGGGCAGCATTTAGTATAATATTTGGCACATAAATTTTATTGCTCTAAATTATAGGGCAGAAATGATTACCCAGAATTATGAAAAACAGGCCTCAGCGAGTGTGTATTAAAACCAGGGACAGAGAAACGTAAATACCCAGTACTGATACAACACATTAAGAGCAGCACCAAATGTACGGATAAAGTGCTAAAGGGCCACAATCCAAGGAGATTGAATCTTTCCTTCTTTCCTTCAGTCAGTTAATGCTCACTGGGTGTCTACTCTGGTTCAGGGCAGTTTTAGGTCTTAGGGATGCAGTTATGGAGATGACGGACAGGTCCTAACTCCGATGCAGTGAAACAAGGACGTGGGGGGCAGCACAGTGGATGGGCAAAGGGAGGGTGACAGGTGATGCAAATAACTAAACCGGAAAAGACTGCATAAGTACTCTGTAGTGGGTTGATTGGTGGCCCCCCAAAAAGTTATACCAATATCCTAGCCCCCAGAACTTGTGAATGTGACCTTATTTGGAAAACGGGTCTTCGTGGATATCACTAAATTAAGGATCTTGAGATGAGCTCATCCTGGACTATCCGGGTGAGCCCTAAATCAATGACCAGTGTCCTTACCAGAGACGGAGACAAGACATGAAGAAGAGAAGGTGATGTGAAGACAGGGGGAGAGATCAGAGCTACCCAAAGCTGCAAAGGGCCAGGAGGGATTCTCTCCTTGGGCCTCCAGAGGAAGACTGGCCCTGACAACGCCTTGATTTTGGACTTCTAGCCTCCAGACTGTGAGAGTAACTTTCTGCCGTTTCGAGCCATGAAGTTCGTGGTCATTGGTTACGACAGCCCTAGCAAATTAATGTCAGCTTTAAAGGAAATAAAATAGACTGAAGGACACGGTATGCTGGCAGGTCTCACACTTTCTAAAGGCTTGTTTTTGGTAAGAAAGAGACGACCTGAAGCCCACATGCAGGGACCCCTCACAGGGAACATGCAAAGGGTTATCTGCTCTGTTACCAGCTACAGTGTTGGACAGGAGTGGACGCCTATTTTTGTTGTCTGTGGCATGTCTTCTCGCTTCTGACCCACAGAAGTCTCTTTCCTGTACGGGACCCTGCCATGCAGTTCTGGTGGGGCCGCTCCTGCCCCGCCGTCCTCCCGGCCCCGCCGTCTTCCCGGGCGCGCGTTCACACAGGCAGACACAGAGCCACGGCCTCGCCAATCGGAGCGCCTCAGGGCCCAGAAGAAGCGATTGGTCCAGGGATAGGCATGTGACTCCGGCCAGACCAATCAGAGTCCTCGCTGAGAATTTTCTTCTGGGACTTTCAGGACAGACTCCCTGGTGCCCTTAGGGGACTAACCTGGTGGGATGTGATTCCCTGGCAGTCTTTTTAGCTACACAACCCAATAACTTTCCTCTTACCACTTTTTGTTTAAATCAGTTCTCATGTCTCTTGCTTGGAAACAGGAAAGGGCTCTAGCTAATTCGAGGCCCTGTCCTGTAACCTAGCTCAGACCCCATGAAGCCCATAGGATTTTCGGGTTTTTGGGGGGGTTAGCCTGGACAGAAGTCAACTGGCAGACCTACTTCTCCCAGGGGATTCCGCCGCCCTGGCTGCCGGTCCCCTCCTGCAGCCACGAGGGAGCAGAAAGAAGCGATCCCAAAGGAAACGAGTAAAAGAATCAAAGCCAAGAGAACGTCAAAGAGACATAGAACCCCCAAAGAATGGTTTTTGACATCTTTGTTTATCCCCTTGAAAGTGCAGTTCCTTATCAGGTGCCCCAATCTTGTAGTTGGCCTTAACTGCTATCAGTGCTGCGCCTGCATCAGCCTCAGTTATTTGGTGCGAGAACAAGACTGATTCTGGCTGACTCAAGCTAAGAATGAACTATGCGAGGCTGAGAACTGGGCTCAGAAAACGCACAAGAACTAAGGAAGGATGAACTCATAGATGTCAATCGCAATCAGGCCATAGAACCAATTGGGCCTAAAGGCTCCACCGCCACCGGGCCAAAGACTGGGCATGGCTTCTCCCTGGGACCCGAGCAATGCTGCCCACCTCTCCTCCACCCTAAAGAACTCTGCCTTCCTGCGTGTGAGCATCCAAACTCCAGGTGAGAATACCTGATTGGCCACGTCTCATTTGTGAGTCCAAGTCAGCGGAGTTGGGGCTGGGACATCTTCCAGGCGAGCTCTGCCTCCCGCTAAGATTCCTATGGGGAAATTTCCTAAACATAAATTAATCTGTAAGTATCTACTGTGCTTTCTCTTGGGGTGAAGCAGAGAAAACAAAAGGGTTTGGCGATTCCCCCACAGTAATTCAGATTGTGTTACAACAGTGCCCTCTAGTGACAGGCTTATGACAGGGTAAAAAACAAGGTAAATATTTACACGCCCAATAAAAAGTCTTGCTGAAATTGAGTCTCACTTAATTTTGTGAATTGGACCACTGCACAAAGCAAGAGAAAATTCTAAAATGCAACTGCAATCCTGTGAGAGGGCTATAAAAAGGACCATGACTTATAATGGATGTTTGCTTGAATCAGTCACAGTCGGTGCCTGCAAGAATTCAAACAGGAAGAAGGTGGCTGTCTAGGAGGCAGGACGGGTCCTCACCAGAACCCAACCACACTGGTACCTTGATCTCAGACCTCCAGCCTCCAGAACTGCAAGAGATAAATGTCTGCTGTTTAAGCTGCCTACTCTGTAGTACTCTGTTAACAGCAGCCCAAAATGACTAAGACAATTTCTTACCCTCTAGTGTCCAGAGAATGGAAGCCTTTTCCATGCTCCTATCCCTTGCTGTGCATTTGTTGAACGAACTATTTGTAAAAGCACCTACTCTAGGTGTTGGGTGCTGGGGCTGCTTTAATAAGGCCTCAGCTGGTCAGGTCCCCTGCATCAGGGATTTTTAACCTAAAACCTAAATGACAGCAAGGAGTCTGGGGCAGAGTGTGCCCCAGGCAGACAGAACAAGTGGGGCATGCTTGGGGAGCAGAAGGGAAACAAGGGTGGCATCCCAGTCGTTCGGGCGCATGGCGTGGGGCCAGTTTGGGACCATGCTGAAGCATGGATCACCCCTTCTTGCACCCCCTTTCCAAGGGTAGGATGCTGGAGTGGTTAGAAGCACAGACTCCAGGTTCACTCTCAGGATTCTAATCCTGACTGTGCCACTTACTCATTGTGCAATCTAGGATGAGGCTCCAGACCGCTCTGTGCCTCAACTCCCTCCTCTGTAAAATGGGATAATTACAGCACCTACCTCACAGCATCGTTATGAAGATCAAATGCTTAGGAGAGTGCCTCACACACAGGAATTGCCAGACAGGTTCGCCGTCATTAGCAGCTCAGATTTGGTATTATTGTCCCTCCTTAGAATTATTGTCCTTAAAACACTCAGCTTAGAAACATCTCTGGCAAACCTGGGATTTGTGAAAACTATACTTTTCTTGTCACACTAAGCAGAGACCTTGTTTTGTCTTCAATAGCCTAGGAAGATTCTCTGAAATAATAAGGCTTTTTAAATGATTATATTTGAAAATAGAATTTAGTGGAATCAAGTTTTTAATATCATAAATCCTAATTATGTGCCCTGGGGACCATAAGCACCTTTGTTTTTCCTATTATGTGCTGCAGTGATTTTTTAAAATTGCAAATTGTGAGAAATGTTTAAGAAACATCTCAAACCTCAGAGAAAGCTTTAGCAGGTGCAAAAGGAGAGAACAAAGAGGGGAGAGATCAGTTTGTTTCTAAGTGATGGGCCTTCAGTTGACTCAGAGCAGAATCCTGAAGATGAATTGGGAACTGGGGAGAAATTCCTCTGTGAAGGCCTCTTCTTTCTCATCCTCTCTGGGCTTAGCCAGGGAGGCCTGTTTAGAGGGTGCAGCCACGTGTCATCCCCTGGAGGGAACCCTGAGAGATACAGCAAAGAAAAGGCGTTTTAAAATGCAGCGAAGAATAGAAAGAGTATCACATTGATGCACAAGACAGACGAAGGGAGGAGGAGAGGGAGGGAAAGGAGAAGAAAGGAAGGAAGGAAGAGGCATGGAGAGGGGAGGGAAAGGAACAAACAGAGCCCAGCCCGCGATGGCTTAGAGGAGATACCAGGAAGGCCGACGGTATTGAGTGATTTCGGAAATTTCTCAATATGTAACACAGAAATGGAATTTAGGAGTTTTTAATCTACAGAAAATGGGGAATGTTCTTGTGGCTCCATTCTCTTGTTTTTTTTATTGTATTCCCCTTTCTCTGGAGGAAAAGAAAGGGGCCTTTCCACCAGCGCCTCTTCCGTGTGTAACTGGATTTGCTGAGCAGATTGTTGGGGAGTGATGGGAAGACCCAACCCTTCCAGAGTTCCCATCCGAGCAGGCCACACGTGGAGGCTGCAGCTGAGGCGCCGGCTCCACCTGCCTTTGAAAATCGAGGTGTGTCCATCTCTTTGAGTCTCCTTCCTCGCCACCCCAAATCCCACGTACCTTGCTCTACTTCTGCTAAGGAACAAATATGTTTGCAAGTTCCCAAATGTTACCATTTCTGTTAATGGTTAGCAATGTTCAAATAATGCTTGCCAAAAAAGTGTGAAATACTATTAACAAGGGTAAAAATAGACAAATAGCTGCAATGCAACTGATTTTTAATGTACCTATACAGGTATACCTTGTTTTATGGCACTTTGCTTTATTATGCTTCACAGATAATTGTGTTTTCTACAAATGTAAGGTTTTGTCAACTTCCATCAGGCAAGTCTATTGGTACCATTTTTCCAATAGTATGTGCTCATGTTGTGTCTCTGTGCTACCTTCTGGCAATTCTCGCAATATTTTGAGCTTTTTCATTTTTATTATATCTGTTATGGTGATCTTTGATGTTACTGTTGTAATTGTTTGGAGGTACCACGGACCGTGAACTTAATAAATGTTGTGTGTGTTCTAACCACTCCGCCTACCGTTCCAACATCTCTTGCCCTCCCTATTCCCTGAAACACAACAATATTGGAATTAGGCCAATGAATAGCCCCAGAATGGCCTCTAAATGGTCAAGTGAAAGGGAGAGTCACATGTCTCTCATTTTAAGTCAAAAGCTAGAAATGATTAAGCTTAATGAGAAGGTATTTCAAAAGTGGAGATAGGCCGAAAGTTAGCCAAGTTGTGAATGCAAAGGAAAAGTTTTTAAAGGGAATTAACAGTGTTACTCCAGTGAACACACAAATGATATGAAAGCAAAACAGCCTTGTTGTTGATGTGGAGAAAGTTTACATGGTCTGGATACAAGATCAAACCAGTCACAACATTCCCTTAAGCCAAAGCCTAATCCAGAGCAAGGCCCTAACTCTTGAATTCTATAAAGGCTGAGGGAGGGGAGGAAACTGCAGAAGAAAAGTCTGAAGCTAGCAGAGGTTGGTTCATGAGGTTTAAGAAAAGAAGCGATGTCCTTAACATAAAAGTGCAAGGTGAAGCAGCAAGTGTTGGTGTAGAAGCTGCAGCAAGTTATGCAGAAGATAACTTGTTAGGATAACTAGTTAAGCTGGTTGGGGAAGGCAGATACACCAAACAACAAATTTTCCATGTAGACAAAACAGCCTTCTATTGGAAGGAGATGCCATCTGGGACTCTTCATAGCTAGAGAGAAGTCAATGCCTGGCTTTCAAAACATTAAAGGACAGGCTGACTCTCCTGTTAGGGGTTACTACAGCTGGTGACCTTAAGTTGTAGCCTTTGCTCATTTACCATTCTGAAAATCCTGGGGCCCTTCAGATTGATGCTAAATCTACTCCGCCTGTGCTCTGTAAATGGAACGACAAAGCCTGGATGGCAGCACATCTGTTTACAACATGGTTTACTGAATATTTTAAGCCCACTGTTGAGGCCTATTCTCAAGGAAAAAAAAAAAAGATTCCTTTCAAAATATGAATGCTCATTGACAATGTTCCTGGTCACCCAAGAGCTCTGGTGGCAATGTACAAGGAGATGAATGTTGTTTTCATGCCTGCTAATTCAACATCCATTCTGCAGCCCATATCAAGGAGTGATTTCAACTTTCAAGTCTTATTATTTAAGAAATACATTTGGTAAGGCTATATCTGCCATGGACAGTGATTCCTCTGATAGATCTGGGCAAAGTATGTTGAAAATCTTCTGGAAAGGAGTCACCATTTTAGATGCCATTAAGAACATTCATGATTTGTGGTAGGAGGTCAAAATATCAACATTAACAGGAGTTTGGAAGATGTTGATTCCAGCCCTCATGGATGACTTTGATGGATTTAAGACTTAAGTGGAGGAAGTAACTGTAGATGTAGTGTGAACAGCAAGAGAACTAGATTTAGAAATGGAGCCCAAAGATGTGATTGAGTTGCTGCAATGTCATAATCAGACCTGAACAGATGAGGTGTTGCTTCTTATAGATGAGCAAAGAAAGTGGTTCCTTGAGATGAAATCTACTCCTGGTGAAGATGCTGTGAACTTTGTTGAAATAACAATAAAGGATTCAAAATATTACATAAGCTTAGTTGATAAAGCAGCAGAGATTTTGAGAGAATTGACTCCAATTTTGAAAGAAGTTCTACGGTAGGTAAAATGCTGTCTAACAGTATTGCATGCTGGAGAGAAATCTGTTGTCAAAGGAAGACTCAATCAATGCAGGAAACTTCATTGTTGTCTTATTTTTTTAAATTGCAACAGGCACCCCACCCTTCAGCAACCACCAACCTGGTCAGCCTGCAGCCATCAACATCGAGGCAACACCCTTCTCCAGCAAAAAGATTACAATTTAGTTAAGGCTCAGATGATTATTAGTTAGCATTTTTTAGCAATAAAGTATTTTAAATTAAGGTACATATATATTTTTAGACATAATGCTATTGCACAGTCAGTAGAGCTGAGTAGAGTGTGAACATAAGTTTTATATGCACTGGGAAATCAAAAAATTCATGTGACTTTATTTACTGAAATATTTACTTTTTTGTAGTGGTCTGGGACCAAACCCATAATATCTCCAAGGTATGCTTGTATATAAAAAAAATAAAATTTTTTGATCATCAGGAAACTCATATTTAAAAAGTGATACATTATGCAGCTTAGGAAATATGGTATAATTATAATTAAGTGTGATTAACTTGATAAATTGGGTTAAGCTAATTCATAGTTTCTCCTTGTCCCATACAATCTCTGTTGAACTTTAGGATTTATTTGATTATTTGTTACACATAATTTTCCTCTTAGCTATAGAAATATAAACAAATGTCACACATAATAAAAATATTAGAAAGGTAGATTTTTAATTGTCTCTTGATTTTACTAAAAATTGTTTCACCAAAAATCCATTATTCTCATGATATTTTTAAGCTGTGAGTTTGAAGGACCAATTGTATTAATAATACAATATAATATAAAATATAATACAATAATAAAATATCTCACACATTTATAGTGCTTAATAATATTCAAATGCTATCATATACATAATCTTGATTCTCCTGAGGATCTTTTGTTACACTAGATAAGGCAACAGAGATCAAAGAGCCTGACATGTTCAAGGTCTCATAAATAGTAAATTTAAAAGCCGAAATCAAAATCTGGGCCTCCCCCACCCAATCCACTAGTATTTCCATCCCATCATGTTGTAAATTGAATTCCTATGTTGAGTAGG
>NW_012142745.1:6170985-6195964 GCF_000956105.1 Propithecus coquereli
ATATCTCACACATTTATAGTGCTTAATAATATTCAAATGCTTTCATATACATAATCTTGATTCTCCTGAGGACCTTTTGTTACAGTAGATAAGGCAACAGAAGATCAAAGAGCCTGACATGTTCAAGGTCTCATAAATAGTAAATTTAAAAGCTGAAATCAAAATCTGGGCCTCCCCCACCCAATCCACTGGTATTTTCATCCCATCATGTTGTAAATTGAATTCCTATGTTGAGTAGGAGAGAGTAGGTGACATTTTAAGAGTATATTATTTTACATTGTCAGTTTTGTAAAGACACTCATTCAAATTTCTCAATATTCTTTATAATTTTCATGCACTTATATTCTTACCCAAGTATTACGTTAAGGAAATTTAGATAACATTAAAAAAAGAAAGTGGAGTGGAAATTTCAAAATTTCTCCTTGCTGTGCTTTTCAAGACAGCTCAACAGTTCAATTTATATAAGACTTTCATTTTTTTTTAACTCATTATAGAAAGCCATACCAAAATTATATTCTTTATTCCATTTTCTAAGACCGAATTTTAGTCTAGGGGAGAGAGAGGAAATGGGAATGGCAATATATTGATGTTTTAAGGACCAAAAAAAGAAAAAAAAATCAATTTAGAAGTCTTGTCTTTGTTCATTTGCAATTCTCCTTCATTTCTGTCCCTTCACTTCCACAAGATTTGTCTTTTGGCTTGAACTCACCTTTCTTTCTCTCCAGTTGGGTGTACTAAGTATTCAGGTCTCCAAGAGATCCAGCTAAATCAGCATTTATATTTTTATGTAACATCTGTCCTGGAGAATGAGGTTCATTGAGTGAAATAACCTTATAAATTAACTGAAACACACAGACCTCAGATTTTTTTAAATATCTAACCCAAAAATTCAGCATATGGGCAACTGAGAATTTGTCCATTACGATTATAATTGCAATTTATAATATACCTAGTCTTCATCTGTAGGTCATGAATGCTTACTACATCATTACGGGCAACCATGGGCCTCAATTGTGAAAGAAGTTCTTAGAAGAATCTTTGGACTTCAGTGTCTTTTTAAGAGTTGATAGAATGGATTTATCATAGTGGTGAAGCCAGAAATACTTTTTGGGTTTGATGTCACAGAATGTAGATATACCATATATACAATGCCTTATTCAAACATGGGTGTTCAATAAATATTTATTGAGTGAATACATAATGAATGAATGAGTATTGCAAAGGAATTTGGGGATTCAAATATAGCCAGAAGAATCCAAGTCCTGCTCCAGTGACCTGGTCAACCAATCCAATCTTCCTGCCATGCTCAGTGGAGATCTCAAATCATCCAATCATCATATGATCCTTCTTGATTTGTAACAAGAACCACTGTCATCTTTGGAGTAGTGAAGAAACAAACAAGAAAAAGAGGAGCAGGAAAACCCTAGAGTCTAGCATTCATTTTTAACCTGATTTTCTGGTTTCCAGTGTGTGGGCTCATTAAACAGGAAAAAAATAAATTATTTTTCATTTTCAAAACACCTTGCATTTTTACTTATTCTAGATGCAAGCAACTTTAAAGGCAAAAAAAACATGAGAGGGTATGTGATGAACAGTGCCTAGTTACCAAAGGAGGTCACATAAAAATTAAAAAGCACTAAAGAATGAATAGTAGTCCATCCTGTCCAGGGGGGTGAGCTGTGCAACCCAAGTAAAAATTAAAACCAAATTACATGCACTAATCAGCATTGCATAACACATCCAATTCATTTGCATACAATGCAATTATCCTGATAGGTGCTGAATTCAACACCTCCAGCTGGGTTAGTGCACCTCCAGGGAACACAAGCACTGGGCTTTGTTCTTGTGCATTGGCTATGTTCTCTTACGACTTTGATGGTAAAAAACAATCACTCCCAGCACCTTTAGACTTTGAACATTTGAAATAAAAACAATACAGATCTGTGCATGGGTAGCACTAAAACAGCATTCAGGCCCCCTCAGAAGAGCAAAAAACAGGCTGATTCTGGGTCAGTATTCCATTTCTAGAACATTCTATCTGATCTTGTGTTTTAGAAAACCACATTTGTTTTATACTATATAAAGAATTCTTCTTCTTCTTTTTCTTTACTCTGGACTTGCAGAGGAAGGGGACATTTTGAGGTTATCTTTTTTGTATCAATGACCCTTTGTCCAGCCAGTGACAAAGGATAGACTCTTTCCTGAAGGACTCTGCTGTTTTTGGAGGTAGCCACCCCTAAGGAAGAGGCTGGCAAGCAGGATGGTGGCTGGCTGGTCTGCAAATCCCTTGGAAACCTGCTCAAAAAAGATTGCCCAGGTTCAGAATTGATGGCAGTGAACCCAGTGTCAACATTAGTCTCTTCCTCAAGCTTCTGAAAGCTGCTTTCCCAGCTGAGTACCTTCATTTTGGCTCCGGGTTGAAGGTGGGGAGAAGTCAGATGCAGCTGGGGACTTGTAGGTGGGCTGCTGGCCTGGAATGACCAGCCAGGGCATTTCCACAAAGTGCCACTAGAGCTGACTGATACTGGGCTCCCACTAGGCTCAGGAAGCTCCAGAGAATCCACCTGGAACCTCCTGGCCTGGTTCTTCCGGCTCCTTGATTCTGGGGTCCTCTTTGCAGAGACAGGAGTCTGCCGGGAGCCCTGGAGAAGCATGTCAGCTCCCACGGTGCCATTCAGGAAAGAAAGCTCTCCATTCCTAACACCAACTCCTGGATTGAACTGGACCTATGGGTCAAGGAAAGGAGGAACAAATGAAACATGTTTTCCATTAACTAAGTGCCAAGAGCAGACCATGCCTCATTCACCCTCTGCCATACCATGCCCATAGCAGACAGTAAAAGTTGGTTGAAATGAATAGAAGTGACAATTCTGTCCAATTGTGAGGTGTATAATCAGCATCTCTCTCTCAGACTCTCTAAATTAAGACTTTGGGGAGTCAAATGGGCACTTGGTAACACCGCACTTCTGGTAGATCAAGTTGTTAAACAATGCAAAGATGTTCATAGATGTTATTCAATGACCTCACTTGATGTTATAAAGAATATATTACCAACTATGCAAAAAGAAAACCAAAGAATCATAAAACATATGGTTATAGTCAAGATAATGATCAGAATAAGAATTCAATCTTCCAAAGCTGGTGGTCCTCCTTTTAGATCATGCTAATAACGATATCTATCTTGAGCCATTCTAAGACATATGGGCACTCTGGGCATGATCATAATTTGGCACCTTTTGAAAATCAATAGTCTTGAAATTATTGGGGCATCATTTCTTTAGAGTATAGGTCTGGTATTGTGTGGGCAAATGAAGCAGACTGCTTATGTGGAAGCTCTTGTGTTTTGATCCCTGGCAAATCCACTTTGGTTCCAAATTTACAGCAAGTTAAGCAAAACTCCCATGCTACAGTTGACTATACTCTCTCCCACAGATTGTAGTTCACCGACCCATCTTCCAGACATGGACTCTTGGAAGCTTACATCCTATCCCCTACACAACACTCTCCCCAAAAGTATTTCTGGAAAATGATGGGATTAAGACCACTGGGACTTAGGGATGCTATGTCTGAGGCGGTGAGGGGAGAGGAGGTGAAGGAATTGCCTGAGCAGAAGCCTGAAATAAGGGCAGATGTTAACTGTCTAGTTGGGGGACATATATCAGTGATCTGGGAGTGCAGCAAAGCATGCGCCAACCTCAGAGCCTAAGGGGTCTCATGCCTGAAAAGCTGCGGGAGGCCTGACATGAAAACTTCTCGTGGCTGTAGAGGTAGATTGCCGTATGTCAGCCCAGGAGAAGGGTCTTAAGGCTTCCATTGTTAGAACACTTGGCCAAGCTCCTTCTCTCCCTTTCTCTCAACAATGCCTCTGTTAATGTAAAACCAGTCTCCCAGTGGAAAGCATGTAGTTTCTTTGTTCCATGATCAAATGGGTCACAGCTACTGAAGTTAGAGATTGATATCCATGTACATAGTTTGAGCTTGGGATAAAATTAGTCAGTTTACCTTGATCAAAAGGATTGTATCCACTGAAGAATTATGTGTTTTCACTTCTAGAAAGGAGAAAGTAATTAGCTAGGACACCTTGTGATTTTGGGGAGCCCTGAGACTTTCGTTCATTGTATCCCGTGATTTTTTCACATGAGATCATTGTTTTGCAGCATGGCAAAGAGAACAAAAAGCAAGTGCTGGATTTCAGTCACCAGCACCTTGGCACCGGAGTGCTGGTGGTCCCCTGATTTCCCCGCACTCTTAAAATTATTCCTGTGTCTGTGTCTGTGTCTTTGTTTGTTTCATCTCTTGCAACGTATTCTGCCCGGGGACCCTATCTTTATTGGGGATGTCACGAACCCCCAATAGGAAAAGATAATTTTCTCCATCTTGCTAACAGCCCTTTGAAATTGGTATTCAGGATCCATCCCTGTCTGGCCCCAGGATTTTGTTTAATCAAATATCAAAAGAATGATACAAAAGAACTTTAAATGCATACTACTAATTGAAAGAAACCAATCTGAGAAGGTGACATACTATATGATTCCAACTCTATGACATTCTGGAAAAGGCAAATCTATGGACACAGTAAAAAGATCAGTAGTTGCCAGGGGTTGGTGGAGGAGAGAGGGACGAATAGGCAGAGCACGGGATTTTTAGGGAGGTAAAGCTATTCTATATATAACCATAATGATGGATATGTGTTCTTACGCATTTGTCAAAACCCATGGAACGTACAACACCAAGAGTGAGCCCTAATGTAAACTACTGACTTTGGGTGATAACGATGTGTCAGTGTGGGCTCATCAGTTGTAGCAAATGTACCACTCTGGTGGAAGATGTTGATAGTTGGGGAGGCTGTGTGTGCAGGGTCAGGGGGTACATGGGAACTCTCTGCACTTTCTGCTTAATTTTGCTATAAACCGAACACTGCTCTAAAAAATAAAGTCTATTTAAGAGGAGGGGGAAACAGTATGTATTTATCTCACAAAGCAAGAAGGCATAAATCAGGACACTGAGAAAGCAGGTCTAGAAATGAGTAAATTACCATACATATTAACATAGTATTTGTATATGTGATACACATGTATGTTCTCTCAATTTTCTCTCTGATGGAAATGGTGAGGAGACTAATTACGAAACCACAAAAACAAAAAAACAGGGACTTCCATTGATTCTTTAGAATAGAAGTTGACAAATACTTTCTGTGAAGCAGCATATAGTAAATATCTGAGGCTTGGCCGGCCATGTGGTCTTTATCCCGACTACTCGACTTTGCCGCAAAATAGCCACAGACTGTACAAAAATGAATGGTGTGGCTGCGTTTCAATAAAACTCTATTTATGAACACTGAAATTTGAATCTCATATAATTTTCATGAGCCATACATTTTCTTGCCAACCACTTAAAAATGGAAAACTATTCTTAGCTCCCCAGCCAGAGCCGGCCAACCCCTGCTCTATCAATGATTCTCATTCTCTCTCCTTCTCTGCCCCCACCACCGTCCCTCCTCCTCTCCTCCTCTCCTCCTCTCCCTCCTCTTTCCCCTCTTCCTCTCCCCCCTCCCTCTCTTCCTCTCTCTCCTCCCCTTTTAAGAATAAGAACGTTTTATCCAAACAATATCCTACCTGGAAGCCCAGAATATGAAACACTTCAATTGGAGCAGCTCCAGTTGAAGGTCAGGGGTAGCCCCTGCCTTCTGGGTCAACCTTGGCCCCTCCTTCTCCTCCCAGGTCCCTAGGGCTTCTCAGAGCCCAGTTTGAAAACCACTACTCTAGAATCTCTAAATTCTATTCAAGCCAGCTCACCAGAGAGCTACCCTACCCAAACTTCCCTCCCTGTCACAGATGTGCTTCTGCTGAGCCACACCTCCGCCTCGCGCTGAGAAGGGCTTCTGCCGACCAGAAACTCTCTCTAGGGGGGCGCTGTTGAAGGGATGCTGCTGTACCACAAGACATGCCCTTTGTGCAAACCCACAGAGAAACGTGTCTAAACTTTGCTGCACAGTGGAACGACCTGGGGACCATTAAAAAACTGTGATGCCTGGCTCCTGTAGAGGATATTAGAAAAGGCATAAAGGCCTGGGTAAAGGGACTAGGACAAAGGTGGAAACCGGGCAGTCCTGCAAACAGGACTTGGGGTATGAATGCTTATCAGCCAGCTGCATACAGCAGGCTTGGGAATGCATGGGAGTGTGACTGATGTTGGGTCCCTGCCCTTTTCTTGATAGCCTTAAGGAACAACAAGGAAATAACAAGATAATTACAAGTTTAATGTGTATCGTTAAATAGATTTGTTTAGAACAGCGTGCTTGCTGTATGACGCCAAAGATTTTACCTGTGCGCTCATTGCTGTAAACACGTATGCCTTTCCCTACAATAAATACAGAGATTTGGAGAGGATTGGGAGCTCTTTGAAAGGAAAAGAGTGTCTCTTCCTCCTTCAGCCTGAGATTGTGGTCTGGAGCATTCTTCGCTGCGCTGTGACACTCGTAGAGATGCTGGACGATCTCTACAGCTCCCACCCCGAGACATTCAGATTTCACTGGACTAGGGTGCAATCCAGGCATCAGCAATATTTAAATGATTCTTAACAGAGGGGAATGTCAACTTTTTTTTGAAGAGATGTCTAAGATCCTTAGACCATATGGCAAAAGTGAGTGCAGCATGATTAACATAGAAATACAGATGTGTGCTGTTGGAAGGAAGAATTTCCAGGAGAAACATAATGCTGAGTGATTGAGATAAATCCCTTGAGGGGGAATAAAGCTTGCCAAAAAACAAACTGAAACGCATTTGTACGAATGCTGATCATTTAAAGCTCATCTTTCTAAGAAATATTTGTAAAATGTTACAAATTGAGAGCGAGGTTTCTCAAATTCAAGGAACATAAGCAACTATCATGATTAACAGGAAAATTGTCACTCATTATGACTCTAATCTCTCAAAAAGCAAGAGAAAACACATCCTTGGAAAATGATTAAGTTACTAAGGGGCAGACTCACATCATGAAGGGAAAAATAATATTGTTTCTTACTGAGAGTGATTCCAAAAAGATAGCAAAAGAGGATTTCTCCAACACTGGGAAACAATGATTGCATGGAAACAAATTCTGTGGATCCTAAGAAACCCCAAAAGAGTGCCAGACTCACTCATGGGTTGACATCAGTTTTTTCCAATTAACTGATCCTTTCAAAGGTACTTATTTTAATCAATTGGCCAAAACCACTGATGTTCAACCTGCTATTCTATAGCAGCAGAAACCTCCTGAGCAATGCCTCTTTCACATCAGTATAAGCCAGAGCATTGAGCGAGAGTGTAGACGTGTGTGTGGGGAGGGGGGTTGTCTGGCTGTGTGGGGTATTTTGCGAGAGGTGACAGAGAATGAGAGGGAAATGAGCAGAGGAAGGAAGGAGGAGTTAATAGAATCCAAGGGAGTACATCTGAGAGACTCAAAAATGAGAAGAAAAGAGCCCTTAAGAAATGCTAGAGAATGGCCGGACGCTGTGGCTCACATCTGTAATCCTAGCACTCTGGGAGGCTGAGGCGGGCAGATTGTTTGAGATCAGGAGTTCGAGACCAGCCTGAGCAAGAGCGAGACCCCCGTCTCTACTAAAAATAGAAAGAAATTAATCAGACAACTAAAAATATATAGAAAAACTTAGCTGGGCATGGTGGCACATGCCTGTAGTCCCACCTACTCGGGAGGCTGAGGCAGCAGGATTGCTTGAGCCCAGGAGTTTGAGGTTGCTGTGAGCTAGGATGATGCCACGGCACTCTAGCCCAGGCAACACAGTGAGACTCTGTCTCAAAACAAACAAACAAACAAACAAAAAGAAATGCTAGAGAAGATGAAAATAAATTACTTACTTCCAGAAAGACTGTATTCTCTTATTTTAAATAGCTAATAAAGAACATAAGAAGGAACATACTATCCATAGACAAAATGAAATGGAACACATGCTTACTTATGCCAAACTGGCTTCTGCAGTATATACCTTCTTTAAAGAGACAAATTTAGTTCCTGAAAACAAGTAGTCAAGTAGTCAACAAATATTTCAGACACAGCTGTCTGTCTAGTACTCAAGCAGAAATAAACATTTACAATGAAATACGGAAAAGAGAGGGAGAGTCATAAAGTCCCACATTATATGACACAAGAATGAGAAAATATATCATTATCAGTTATGTGTTAGAAAGATTTAGGTGTTAACTGTTCTAGTTAGGAATGGGAATGAATGTTCACTTGAGCTTCCCAGGAGGTTTCAAAGAGAAAGTGCAATTTGATCAGAACCTTACAGTTGGGGAATTGAACAGGAAATGAAAGGAATCTTGGATAAGGAGTATCAGGCACTACGTGGATGTAGATATATATACAATGGAATATTACTCTGCCATAAAAAGGGATGAATTCTAATAAATGCCACGACATGGACGAACTTTGAACACATCATGCTAGGTAGAAATAAGCCAGACATGAAAAGACAAATATCATATGATTCTACTTATGTAAGGTACCAATAATTGGCAAATTCATAAAGACAGAAAGTAGAATAGAGGTTCCCAAGGGCTGGAGGGAGGGGAGAATAGTGAGTTTGGTTTAATGGGTACAGAGTTTTTGTTTGGGGTGATGAAAAGGTTCTGGAAATCGATAATGGTGATGTTTGCACAACATTGTGAATGTGCTTAATGCCACTGAATTGTACACTAAAAAAATGGTCAAGATAGTAAATTTAGTCTTATATATATCTTACCACAATTTTAGAAAAGAAAGAAGGTTTTCTGAAATTTAAAAAAGAGATGAAAATGGTAAAGTTTTACCATATTATATAGTTTACCACAATAAAAAATAAAAACCAAAGGTGCAGGAGTGAGCCTGGAGTTCTGGAAAGAAAGGGAGGGTAACAGGTTGGGATGGCCAAGGAATGAGGCAGCAAGGGAGATATTAGGGGGGCTTGGGTTTAGTCCATTTTGCATTGCTTTAAAGGAAATACCTGAGGCTGGGTAATTTATAAAGAAAAGAGGTTTCTGTGGCTCACAATTCTGCAGGCTGTACAAGAAGCATGACGCTGGCATCTGCTTCTGGCGAGGGCCTCAGGGAACTTTCAGTCAAGGTGGGGAGGGGGAGAGGGGTACAGGCATGTCACATGGCGAGAGGGAGCAGGGAGAGAGGACAGGGTGCCCACATTCTTTTAAATAACCAGCTCCTGTATGAACTAATAGAGTGAAAATTCACTCCTCACGAGATACCGCCCAAGCCCTCCATGAGGGATCCGCCCCCACGACCCAATCGCCTCCCACCTCCAACTCTGGGGATCAGATTTCAACGTGAGCTCTGGAGGGGAGGAACATCCAACTCTTATCAGGCCTGCTTGTGAAGGGCCTTGAAAGCCGGGCAAGGGCATTTCAATGTTATTTGCCTTTCGTTACTGAGCTGAGAAGAAGCATACATTTGGCAGTCATTTAACGATATATTCTGATAGCAACGCGAAGGACGAAACAGAAGGCCTGGAGCCAGGGTGGAGGGTGCAAATGCTGTCACAGTGCTGGGCATTTGAAGTTACGTGGGCTTAAAGAGGGAAGGAGGGAAGGAGAAATGACTCCAAAGGAAAATTAGAACAGCTGGGGACTGATTGGATATGGGGGTTCTGAAAATAGGAGGCTTTAAAAACAGCTGGTGTTTCAAGACATGGGCAAATGGGGGAAGAATGAACAGAGCCGGAGAAGTTGAAGGTGGGGAAGGGCTGTGAATGATGACTTTGGTTTTGCTCGGATTCAATTTGACATGAGGATGAGACACTGTGTTTAAATGGTCTTGTAGGGAACAGGAAATGGCCTAAAACCTCGAGAAATAGAGGAGATGCAAATGTAGGATTAAGTTAAACAAAAGTGATAACCAAATCTATAGAGTGATTTTTTTATTCCTTAATCTTAGGGGAAACCTTCAGTGTAGGGCAGTGGTTCCCCACTAGGAGTGATTCTGCCCCTCAGAGGGCATTTGGCAAAGTCTGGAAGCATTTTGGGTTGTCACAACTATGGGGGCAGTGCGACTGGCATCCAACAGGTAGAGACCAGGATGCCGCTAAACACCCTGCAATGTCCAGGCCGTGTCCCCACGACAAAGAATTATCTGGCCCAAAATGTCCATAGTGCCAAGGTTGAAGAGACCTGATTTAGGGATAGGAAGACACAGTTGAGTCTTTGAGAAAACAAACAAAAAAACCAGAAGAGGAATAGTCAGAGAGAATGAGCCCCTTAATTAAAAGAACTGGGTTATGGAAGCCCACAGAGGAGAGAATTTCAAAAAGGCAGGATGGCCCACATGCATCAGTGCTGCCAGTGCCTCGTCCTCAAGCACTGCTGGCCTTTGAGAGAGCAGTGTCACCTATTGCTAGAGGAAGAAGTGAGAGCCCAGGAGGACAGAGGAAGGTTGGCAACTCGAGGTGGCAAGAATGTAGACGACTCAAGTCAAAGAAATGGCGTGGAAAGAAGGCAAGATACTCGAGCTGTCGAGTCAAGGAAAAAGGAAAGTTTGCTTGTTTGAGTCCGAAGGAGATGTTACCTCTGTTACCTCTGTCTGACAACAGAGAAGAGGCCAAAAATGCCATGAGCTTATCAAGTAAGCAAGCAAACAAATGAAAGAGCAAGATCCAGAACAGGAGAAACCCACAGAGCGAAGAATCCGACCAATGGGCTTGAATGTGCACATCCTACTGATTAAGTCAATTTGAGGAAAAAGTCCCCCAAATACATGTCAATAAGCTTTTTTAAAATTAGAAACTTGAAAGTAATTAAAATAATTAAAAAGAAATATTTGTTGGTAATACTGCAATTAAAAAAAAAACCTCTGTTTGCAACCTTCTCCAGTAAGTTATTCTTATTAAAAATGTTACTAAGATGTGGAGAAAAAAGTAGCATCAGAGAAATTATTATTAAACTTGAAGAGAAGAAAAAGTGTCAAGTTTGGCTATGAAGTTAGAAATAAAAAAGTTATCTAACGATAGGCTGAATTATCTTGTTTTGAAGGATTTTTCATGGGTACTACATTTCTTAAAATTCTAATGGAAATCAAAACACTATACATTAAAATTGTTTATAAATAAAACAAAAATTGTGTGTTCGAAGCTTGAACTTTGGAGAGAAAGAGACCTGAGTCTAAAACCTGACTCTCTCTTTTGCTCCCTGTGTGACCGTGGGCAAGTTATTTAAACTTTCTAAGCCTCGGTTTCCTGATTTGTAAAATGGAGATATTTATAATGAAACCATGCAACATGGTACCTGACATCTAAGTGTTCATTAAATGTTGTATCTAATATCATCTTATTATATTAACTCTCTGCTTTCCATAAGTAGATTATGAAAAGCTATACACAGTGACTTAAAAGATTGATAATTCTGTCAGATATTTTTGGAACATTTTCAGCAATCTGACTTTCAAAGTTAGTATAAACAAACCAGTCTCAGTATTAGAGAGGTACGTATCTCACGCTCTTGAAAAGTAATATTAAAATTGCTTAATCCATCTATCAGATCCAATAAAATTGATGCTAAATATCTTTTAACTAATTCTAAAAATTGAATTGAATTCCACCCTTAAGAGATGAAGTTTTGCCACCAATGAAGCTGTACACAGCTATAGTAGCTTTAAGTCGCAAGAGATTTTAGAAATGATCTAGGTCAGTATTGTCTAATGCAGTAGTCACCAACCCCATGAGCCTATTTAAATTATTAAAATCAAATAAAATTAATAATTCTGTTCTTCAGCCTCACTAGCCACAATTCTAGTGCTCAATAGCTACATGTGGCCAATGGCCACCATACTGACCCACGCAAATGTAGAATATTTTCATCATCATAGAAAGGAGACAGCGTTAGTCTAGAGAATGGGTCTCAATTGGAAGAAAGTGGAGTGGATGTGCGAAACGGAAATACGTGACTTTCTCCACATGCCTATGTCTTGGAGAGCTGTGTGGATTCTAGTTCTGGAGTTGACTGCAGGAGATCCAGAGGTGAGGCTCAGAAATGACAGGCAGGATGTGCAGGCAGGACTTCCAGCTCATTCTGATGAAAAGATTGGGAAAAGCTACCAGAATGGGTGGCTGACAACCAACATCTGTTGTCAAGACTGGATGCCCCAGACTGTACTGACGTTGGGCTTATGCGCTAATGTTATTGATCCGCCCTGCCCAGATCCCAAGAATAGGACACCGCCCCTGGTGGGGAGGAGGAGATGTGTGTGAATTATCCCATTTGAGCCACTTGGGAAGCAGTCACCCTTGTCAAGGGAAGAAGACCTGAAAGTTGGTCCTCAGAGGGGATGAGACGGAACCGTCTTCTTTCACACTAAGAGTGTGGCCTGGGGCCCCTCCTGTAGATGGGGGTAGAGAAGATGTGGAGGAGACCTGGGAAGGACCCAGAGGTCATGTCTTGCCTGGGAGCTCTGAGAATAGCCATGTCTAGAGGTGGTTGTAAGTTATTCTTCTTGTACAGAATTCTTTGTGTTTTTCCCTCAAATCTTTGGAAAGATCTTGTTGAAAAGTACAGTCATGTTGTGGGGACTTTCCCATAAGCCCAGGGTGGTGGTGGCAGCAGTTGTCAGGTGAGGACACAGGGCCTGCAGCAGGTGGTGGCCTCTTGAGGGTCAATGTCAACATGCCAGCAAACAGTGGCCTGTGAGGAGGTCACTATGGAAGAACCTGCGGGACCTGCTCTAGCACACGTGAGGAGCCACATCTTAGGGACTGTGTGCCACCAAGTGACATACTGACTTCTGTGATATGGTGACCTTCGTCCCTGTCTGGCTTCCTCGTTGCTCCTTCTCAGTTTCTCTCGTGGTTCTTCCCTCTCCCACCTCCTGGAGAGTGGACACTTTCCGGGTCCCGCTGTCATCTCTTCTCTCTCTGCAGGCTCTACCTTGGTAATGTTGCTCCTTCCCAGGGCTTCAGCTCCCGTGTTCACAATTTACCACCCTAACCCGTGTCCCCAGCCCACCCCCCTCCTGAGTTACAGACCTCGAGGACCACCTGAGTGCGGAATGTCTTCGCCCAAACGACCTGCAAGCACCTCAAACCCAGTGTGTCCAAATTCATCTTCACCTCCCTCCTGTCCACCCTCTACGTCCAATTCATTGCAAATTCCATCAGGGCTGCCTCTGCAATCTAACTCCTACTTCCATCGTGAATTCCCTATTTCAAAACATTGCTGGCCTTTGCCTGGACAGTTGAAGCCACCGCTGAAGAGGTTAGTCAAGCCCCCACGCAATCTGTCCTATTGACGGTACTAGGATTATTGTCCTAAATTGTATATTGCAGGCATGAGCATGCCTGCCCCTTCTCTAAAAACCTCCATAAATGGCTCTCTTAAAATCCCATTTTATGTCCTCCTGCACCATTCTCAGTGGACCAGAAATTCTCCTCAGCACATTTGAATTCTCTAGCCCTACACTCAGCCGATTTGGTCATCCTCCAAGTCATACTTCCTCCACGGAACTTTCCCAGAAGCCCTTGGTCAATTTAACTTTCCCCTTCCCCACACTCAAGGGGGGTGGCTGGGGCTCTACAGTCACTTTCCCCTCAGGCCGCTGGTGCTGCGGGCACACGTGGGAGTGTGCAGCACCCCATCAGACTGCGGGGTCAGTGTGAGCTGCATAGAACACCTGACCCAAGGTCAACAAAGGCACAGCCGTCACTTCTCCCACAGTC
The DNA here is from genome assembly GCF_000956105.1 of Propithecus coquereli. NCBI lineage: Eukaryota > Metazoa > Chordata > Mammalia > Primates > Indriidae > Propithecus > Propithecus coquereli. Next base: position 6,184,673 of record NW_012142745.1, read on the forward strand.
TATGAAATACAGACTTTGCTGGGACATTTCAAGTAGCTTCCAGGGAGGTTTTATCTTTTAATTTATGGAGTTTCCCCTACTGAACGTCAAACAGAATGATAATTCAGTTCAAACTCAGAGTCTGCCGGAAGCCTGGCACCAAAATCATGGATTCTACACACTTGGATTTGCCCAAGCCAGGGGCACCCAAGAGATGGATGCATCAGCAGGTGAGCCAAGGTAGAGGGATCACAAGTGTGGCAAATAGAAAAAAAAAAAACTACAAAAAGTACGAAGAATGTAACTTTGGACAACATGGAAAGCTGAGAAGCAGCAGTAGCTGACTAGAGATACTGCATGTGGTTGATTTGACAAAATAGCTGATTTGATGTAGGGCAGGATTCACGTTGCAGGCGGTTTAAAAAGAAAAGGGCCTCATCGCCCATGGTACCTTCCCTCACACACCGACACCATCACCACCACCGGTGGCAACACACAGGGAGAAGGCAGAGGGACGGCTAAAGTGGAGAAAGGGAAGACTGAATCCAATATGATTTTGCATCCACTAGGAACCGAGACAGCACGATTAAAACTGCCACGTGGAGAACATGGCCTAGAACAGGGTCTGGTCCAGAGCAGGTGTTCAGTTAATATTTGGGAAATGAATAAACATGGACTGACTTGCTCATTTATTCATACATTCAATCATTTACTGAGCATCTAGTAGATACCCTCATATCATGCTCATCAAAAATGTACGTTCTAGACTCTGAGAAGCATCAGATAGTCTGCAATGACAAGATGTCGTGTGGAAAAAGCATTGCTCCCTGTGTGCACTCAGTGAGACAGCCGGCGACCTTCTTACACGCACAGATGATAATTTCATCGCTTCTGCATGGTCTGCTGCAGTTTCCACTTTACAAAGCACCTCCATGTATATTCTCTCATTTGACCCTCATAACACAAATGATACATGTCAGCACCATTCACGGGATCCATCAGTGGCTGCTCATTACAGAAGGATGGAGCAGAAGCTACTTAGCAAGGCACTCGTTCGTTCATACAGGAATATACGTGCCAGACACAGGAGTGTACCAAAAAGGTCCCTGCCGCCTTGGTGCTTACATTCCAGTGGCTTCCATGTCCCTGATGGTCCAGCCTCTGGCCACCTGCCCATCCTCTTCCCCGACCCCTCCCTTCACCCCAGCCACGGAGAACCTCAGGCCGTTTGCAGTTTGCTGGACGTGCCCTGCTAAGGAAGTGCCCCACCAACACTGTCACCCACTGTCTCTTCTGTTGGGAACACCCTCGCTCCCATCTCCAACTGGCTAATTCCTGCCCGGCCGTCCAGCCCAGGCAGGCCCCGGCATCGCTCCTCAGGAAAGCTTTCTCCATCACCCCCACATGCTCAAGTCTCCTGCACACATGCCTCCATCCTGGCCCTGTGGAAGAATTGTCTGTGGAGAGGTTAATTCGTGGTTATGGTTCTTCCTTGAATAAGTATCATTTGCTTACTTTTGGTGGACATCAGTGACTTGGGGCCACTTTGTGTTTGTCGGGGGAGATACCCTGATCTTCCCCAGAGACCCTCAACCTCTCCTGAGAGTCCCACAGAACAGTCCAACGTCACACAGAATCTACTCTAGAGGGTAGAGACTTCACCGCAGGACTAAACTAACCCATATGGTCCTATCTCCCTGAATGCAGTAATTGATTTGGAGAAGAGAATCTGATCCAAGCTGGTCCAGCTGACGTGAAGTCCAGAAATGTTATTGGGCCACTGTGGGCTGAGGCATTCAGAGCCCACGTGAAGGATGTATGTGGTCCTTGGAGCTGCTGGCAGCCAGTGGCGACCCCACAGCGGGGACTGTCTGAGCACAGGGCCTAGAGAGAGGGGGCAGAGCTGCAAGTTGGGTCCTGAGCCCGCAGTTTAAGGCTTGGGCTACTTACTTGCAAGGAAGTTTGTGCTGGGTTTTCTACTCCGAAAAATTCACTCCATTCTGAGAATGGAGTAGCTACATGATATCTATGAGTTGTCTTTTATGGCTGCGGTCCCCAATCCCTGGTCCCCGGCCCGTTAGAAGCCGGCCACAGAACTTCACCATCCCCCAACCCCAACCCGTGGAAAAATTATCTTCCATGAAACTTAGGAAGGGGGTGCGGCACAGCGAGAGGTGAGCTGCTGGAGCCAGCGAAGCTTCCTCTGTATTTACAACCACTTCCATCCCTCCCGTCACACCTGAGCTCCACCTCCAACCCCACCCCAGCCACCCCCATCCAGGAAAAACTGTCCCATGAAACCCGTGCCAAAAAGGTTGGGCTCCGCTGTTTTATGGCATATTATAGCCAAGCCTTTGTACGCTTTCCTCAGGCACTTTTATGATATGAAGCCAGAAGCAGTATTTTCCAGAAGACAATCCCCCACTTTGTTTGCAAAAGCTCAGACATTGACAGGGAGGAGACTAAGGGAAGGGGAGCCAAGTGCGTTTTGGAGCGAGCAAGCAGAGGTCCATGAGGTTTGGAGCTCCCCAAGAGATCAGGAAGCAGGTGGCGTCTCCAAGGGGGACACTGAGAATGAGGTACTAACACTCTGCTCCCACCTGGGAGGTGGCCAGACTCCTAAAACAAACTGGACAGGAAGAGGCCTATTTTCATACCACTCACAGGTTTTCCCTTTATCCAAAAAATTCTTCTACAATCCCCAAATTTGAATCAACTTTCCAAAATAAGTTGTATGAGCTGTGGTTCCAAACTAAAAATGTCAAAATGATTAAGGAGTAGGAATGATTAAACCTGTGCCCCCTGCTGCACACATACATTATAATTTTTGTTTGACATTGAGGTTGATTTTAAGTTCTGGAGATTCACTAAGACTGGAAGAGAAACTTTAGATGCCTTGGAAATTGGGAAGTTATATAATAGGCAACATACCTATCCACCTATGTGAACAAAAAGGTAAATAATTTAGAAATCATTTAATATAGAATCAATATAATTCATATTTTAACTAAGAAGCCAAAGTGATGACAACAAAATTAACTAAACGGAAAGACAACCCACCTCGCAGCCTGTTATGATTACACTTTATTCAACAGGCTGTAAAGGGGTTTCTGATCATTTCTCAAGGACAGAAGCCACAGAATATTTTGCTGGGAATATCATGTGCCTTGAACACATAACCAAACCCCTCTACACCTCAGTCTTCTTATCTGCAAAATGGGGAAAATAGTGGATTCCTAGGTTTTTACAAGTATTAAATGAAATTATCAATTTAAAATTCTTATTATAGGGCATAATATGAACAATAATAGCTAAAATTGAGTTGTGGGTGTTCTCTTAACCATGCACTTTGTAAGTGTTAGGGCATTTAGAGTGGATGATAACTATACTATAGGAAGATGCTAATACCGTATGACCTTCATTGTGCTGGTGAAGGAACTGAGGCCTGTGGTCCTACAGCTACTAAGTGGCAAAGCTCAATTGCCACATCATACACGCAAGAGACCACACGTGGTAGCTGTCATGGTCAAATACACTCACACTATGTTAGGTTTCAGTAGCATGGTTACCAAAGAAGGCTTTCATTTCAAGATTGACTTTTGAAAGAGTTCTAACCAACATGATTTGTGATAAAATTTGACAGAGATACAAGATACTTAAAAATTAAGTCAACGGGACTGCAAACGTAACATCCCCAAACATAACTGTGACCTGAACTTCCTTAGGCCAGATGGAAAGAGCTCCTGAGCCCAAAGAGTGAGCAAAGGACTGGCATCTAGTTGATCGGCATGGAAAAAGGCAAGCTGAGAAAGGACACATTGTCTGATTCTACTACACAGTACTTGTGTCAGCTATAATTTCACTGAGTCTGAACTTTCTTATCTGTCAGATGAGATTTTATTAGATCAATGACTCTTAACCTTACCACATACTGGAATCATCCAAGGAGCTTCGAAAACGATACCTAGATTCAGCTCTGACTGGCCGGGGGTGGGGATTTCTGAAAGCTTGGAGGGATTCTAATGCACAACCAAGTTTGAGAACCCCTGGCTTAGGCCTATTCAGATGTTAAATTACACAGCTCCCTACTCATCTAGGAGATCATAGAGACAAAACAGACATACCTGAAGCAGAATCTTGTTGCCATCGTAGTCCTGAGTCTGCCACCGGGTGCTGCTGATGGGCACGCAGGGATTGGGGAGGAGAGGCACTAACTGGCCGATCTCCTGAACCTTGAACTGCAGCACCGAAGACTCTTTCGGGTCCACCGACGTTCCCAGGGGCAGCTGCTTCAGGGCGAGCTGCAAGACAAAGCTCTCGGTGGCATAGAGCACAAAGAAACAAAAATTACTCTTTTGCAAGGTGGCTTCTCTCTGCAGAATCATCTCGTAGAGCCTGATGGCGTCCTCATAGTTATCAAAACTGCAGTAGAGCGTCACCCTGAGGATCTCGGCGCCCCGGTGCACCTGCCTCACGCCCCAGACGGGCATCTGGCTATCCAGGCTGTAGAAGTCCTGATCGGCAAGAAGGTAGGGACACAGTCTCCCCTGTGCATCCCGGGTGGGGTAGCACTGCCATGGCGAGCGCTGGAGGGAGTCCAGAGCGCGAAATAGCCGCTCCTCTCCCAGGCTTTCGTGCAGGAAGAGCAGGACAGACATCCCCGGGAAGCGGGATCGCCTGGGGTGGCCCTTTTCATAGGATTTCACTGGAGTCACCCGCTCAGACACCAGAAAGAGACGGACCTCTGGGCAAATGCAAGCGAGGAGCTGGTCCAGAGTCCGCTGCAGAAGCGAGCCGTGCCCCGAGTTGGCAAGGAGATGGACGGTCATGGCCAGAGGCCCCTGTGTCTCATCCATGGTGGAACCGCCTGAGGACGACAAGGAAAGCGAGCGTGGAGGGCCCACCGTTCAGGCTTCTGAAATGAATGAAGAAGGGCCGAGCCTTCAGCTACTGAGAGCGGGGCTCTTCACCGGACTAACAGGAGCTCCTGGCCGCCCGTGCGCTTGCAGGGAGAGCAGCTCGGCAGCCTCTGCCACACACAACAGCGCTGGGGTCGAGTCATGCAGCTTGTGCATAAAGTTAACTGTTGTGTTTGGCTTTTTCAGGCGTTTCCCAGGGTTTCTGTTTGACCTAAAAACCTATAATCCTGAGAAACACCCGAGTGGGTGGTTCTAACAGACACTCAGTATAAAGGAAATGACCGGGGGAAAAGGAACATGAGTGGCTCTGGTAGGCTGATAGCAATCTGTTTGCTTGAAAAGACATCCATTTTACTGACCCACAATGGGTTCTGATTTCCTACTTAGTTTCTTAGTGTTTACAGTAGCCTGCCAGGCCACCCGAATACAATGACTTCTTTAAAACAATTCTCAAAACTTGTCCCCTTGCCAGGTTTCTCTTATCCTTTGTCTTTTTATTTCATTTTGTTTTTGAAGATTTGGTGTTAGGGCATGAAGAGAAGCTATTTTATCTAAATAATTTTGACTTCACTGAAAATTATGTGCTCTACTGAAAAGTCTGCGTGTGCTGAAAAGACATTGAGAAACTAAATCTTCCTTTATTTGTGCAAATTCTCTAGAAAAAGTGAGAGCTTTCCAATAATAATTGTTCATATAATTATAATTAGCAACTCTAACGATAATTATAATTAACAATTATAATAATTTTTCATATTTATTGAGGATCTACTATGTACCAGTCATAAACTATTCCAAAATTTAATATAAATTAATTTAATCTTGCGACAAACCTATGAAGAAGAGACTACTATCCCCAAATTGCTGGTTAAAAAACTAGGGCATAGAAAAGCTAAATAACTTGCTCCAGATCTCACAGCTAAGAAGTGGCTGCAGGAAGATTTGAACCTAGGAACTTGCTGCACTGCCTTTCTGGGGTCCAGAAGTCCCAGCCCGGATTTTCTTCCTACGAGTAAGGAAGAGATGGCAAAGCAAGTTCTAGCTGAGGACACGTTTTAGCCAGAGACTCTTGGGCTGTTGAGTCTTAAATGGAATAATCTTCAATGAGAATGTTGTCAAGCTGTAAACATAACGCTCATCCTAATGAGTCCTAAACACCAATTTAAAAGTCATTTGCTATTCTGATAGCTATGCTGCTAAATAGGTGTAGACAAGTACATTTTTCTAAACATAATTCTTCTTAAAAGAAGCAATTTACTAATGCTTATAATGGGACACAGATGACTTAATTTTTTGTAAACTAAAAAACTCTTTTGTGATGAAAAATATAACTTACTCTAACTTTTATTTTATATATGTGGATTCCTTTAATAGCATAGTAACCATAAATATGTTTATTCATCCCAAATATTGAGAGCCCGGCACTGTGCCAGGAACAGAGGATGGATAACCACCATGTCCCCACCCTGAATGATGTGGTCAGTGCCAGGAGGAAGGTCACTGCAGAATGCCATGGGGACCCCCAGGAGGAAAGTCAAATATTATTATCCAAGGAAAGGAATTATTTCTGGTCAGATTTACTTCCTAAATCTAACCTACATTTCTAATCATTTGAGTTTCATAATTCCTACACTTTCTACATTGGAAAAACATATAAATACAATTTATAACAGATGAATTATTTTTTAATTACCATGAGCAGCTCAGCAATTAAATTCATTTTGCTTTAACTTTCCAAAAAATAATTAGCTTTTTTAAAAAAGCATCACAGCTCTGAAGCTTTTTTTTTTTTTTTTTTTAATGTTTACCTTAATTCAATGTCAGGCGTTGGCATTGGAAGGCAATAACCTCATCCCTCCGAATGAACACACACTCCTTTCCCATCCTTCACCTTACAGCTGACTATACTTTTGCTTTGGGCAAAACTCCAGTTTTTGAAACAGACTGTGAAATTCTGGAAATAACTGTAAAGATTCAAGGAGAAAAATTATACCCCCGAGACAAAGGTATTAACTCACAACATTTTATACAAGGGAAATGTTTAAGCTCTTTTATAGGAAAAGGTTTTGCTTCTTGATGTTGTTTTAATCTTCTAATACTGAAAACATATTCTTTTCCTCTCCAGGTTGTCATTTCTGACAGGATTGAAAAGATTTCTTTAATCTGTTGGCAGCCAAAATGCCAAGAAATCGAGGCAGAGGCCAAGAGGCGGGGAACCCCCATCTGCTTTCTGACTGACGTTTCACAGTGACATCCCCAGGCAACGAAGTGAGATACCCACACTCCCGACAACTGCCCGCACTCCGTGCTCCCTTCCACCCACCACAAATGCCGGATTCTCAGCGGTGCTCCATGACACTCTGTATTTTTGCATGATGTTTCTGTTGAAGGCACAGCCAAAAATACCAAGGGAAATCATTAGCTTTGACTCTCAGCACCTAGACAGCTGATGCTCCATTCTCTACCTTATTTTTCTTAAACTTGGCAACGATGCCCAGGTTTCTGACAGCCACCAGTTCCTGGGGGCAGCCAGGTGGTCCGTGCCTTACAGCAAAGTGGGGTAGTGGTGGCAGGTAGTACAAGGAAACCTAGGAAATCAGCTAGTAATGAGGATTTGTTAGAACCTGTGGAAGTCCTCAGGGATTTGTCCCTTCTGCTAGTCTCATAAGCCCTGTGGGATACATTAAAACCCTGAGATTCCCACCACTGCCCCAGGAAAGCTTTGAGAAAGAGTTTCTTTCCATCTTTAATTTGTACAATATGTTTATTTCTCTCACACAGTAAGAGCCAGGCACTGTGCCAGGAACTGAGGGTAGATAATCACCATGTCCCCACCTTAAATGATGCGGTCAGGGCCGTGAGGAAGGGCACTGTAGGATGCCATGGGGACCCCCAGGAGGAGCCACTGACCTAGTGGAGAGGGGCCCGGAAGCCTGGAAGAGGAGATGGTACTCGAAGTCCTGAAAAGTGAGGAGGAATGAGCCAGGCAGGTGAGGAGAAGGGGTGGAGACTCCAGGGACAGGGGAGAGGCTGCACTCGGAGAAGAGCCTCAGGACTGTGTCCCCCTGGTCATCTGCAGCAGTTCAGGATGGCTGGAGGGTGGGGACGACAAAGGGGAGGCTGGAAGGCAGCCAGGGCCCTGGCCAGGTTGGGCCTTGCACACCACCAGGAAAGGTTTGGGTTCCATTCTAATGTGAAGAGCACCCGGCACGTAGAAGGAAGTACTGCTTCAAGGAAACCATGGGCCTGGGACATGCAAAGTCCACAGACAGTCTTGTTAGCTGGTTGGATGTGGGCAGAAAGCCGCAGTGGCCAGTCCAGGAAGGCCTCCCAGGGTGACACTTACAGGTGTTTGGGTGAGGCTGTCAGTCACCAAATAGCAAATCCTGGAGAGGGGGCATCTGGAGTGAAGAGGCGCGCAGGGTAGCCGTGTGCATGCAGATGCCCGTGTGACGCTTGAGTGGACGCGGCCATTTCATGGCAGCTTCAGGGGAGCAGCGGACCAGAGGGTACGGAGTGGGGAGCCACTGGCCTTCGGAGAGCGGGGGGTGGGTGTGATGGCCCAGAAAGGGAACACAGGACAAGGAGAGGAGAGGGAAGAGGACATGGCACTGCCTGCATAGACGTTGTCATTTACTGTTTCAGGATAACATCCGTGACACTCCAACTTAGTCAAGCAAACTCAAAAGAAGCAGCTGTCACCAAGCAGACCTCAGGGCCATCCAAGCCTCTGTGTTCCTTGTTCCCAAAGCAACCTTAACTCTTAATTTTTGTCTGAGACTCAGTAGCTAAGCAGGCACGAGGCACTATGGAACTTGGGGCACCAACTGGAGAAAAGGTGCGAGAGGGGACCGCAACAAGCCTATCTTTCAGCCCCCGACAGCAACTCATAACCCTGTACCCGCAAAGCAGGCACCAGCTGGACCTGTCGTGGACGAAGGAATCTTGGCATCTCCTAAGGGAGAAGCTCAGAGAGGTCAGGGACTTTCTCTGCGCCACACAGCTGACCACGGGCAGAGCCTGGGTTCTGGGTTTAGCCCATGCTTCCCCACCAGTCCTAGGGGAACAATGCACAGCAGCTGTGGCTCTTAGATAAGAGTCATTCAAGTTCAGGACATCTAAAAAGGAAAAAGAAAGAGCCAAGGAGTGGGGACTTTTTATTTGTTCCTGTAGCCTCTGGTTAACCTGTGTTTCCCATCGGAGGCGCTCCTGAGCCAGTGCCCTGCCCCACCACACACACACACACACACACACACACACACACACACACCCAAAGGCCCTGGGGTCACACTCCTGGCCCCTCAGGGGAGTTTTGGCAGGAACAGCAGCAGACAAGCAACGGGGCCTATGCACTGTCACCCTCTCTGGGCTCCTCCTAGGGCAGAGGTGGGGAGGGAGGAAGTAGCCACAGTAAGTGCCTTCCCCAAGCTGTCTGGTTCTTCACTGAAAGCTTCTCTCCTAGTTCCCCAGAGGACGCCACCTCCTGCCCAAACCAAACAATGCTATCAGGTTCCTATTAAACTGCCATCTGTTTCCCCCTTTCCCAGGACAATGCGGCCCAGGAGCAGCCTGTGAGCTAATACCCTGCGTTGTCACAGGTGCTGTGTTTCCTCCCGGCTCTTTGCTGGGGTCTTCTGCTGTGACGTCGTTTCCCCTGCTCTGACCAGTCCCAGTTCTCAGCTGAGGCAGAGAAGTCAAGTGGAACGAGCCGTGAGCCGAGGCCGGGCCCTTCACCTGGCTGTGCTGCTCACCCAGCGAGGTCCTGAGATTCCTAATCCTCCAGCTTTGCTTCCATCCTCCATTGAAGAGACAAAGTAGCAATGGTGATAATTAGCCTGACTTTCTCAACAGAGAGGACCAAATGGGTTCAAATACCCCAGAGGGCCTTTGAAGTGCTCAAGTGCTCTACTAACGGAGACTTCTCAGCATGAAAGATTTATATTTCGTATTGTTTTAACCCCCCAAATAAAATCCAGCAAGTGCAATAGGGAATAGATGAATAAATGAGTGTGCGTTATTTTGACAGAATACTATGCAGCTGTGAAAAAACAAAAGAACTTTGGAGACGCAGGGGAATGACAAATGGCTTCCCTTCACCCTTCTAGGTTGGCTGGGCTACAAATTCAATTGACATAAGACAGATGAACAGGAGAAAAACCATATTTAGTTATGTGCACACACATAGGAGTCCCACAGAACACGAGACTTGAAGAAGGGACAGACGACTTATAGTATCCTGAGCTTCCGGAGCTGGAGGCATCTGGGGGCTGGTGGAGACACAGTTATGGAAGGGTGAGGGAAAATGTACCGTGAATAAGGTTGTCATGTTATGCACTATAGTTATCAGTCATTTATTGTATATTTCAAAGTAGCTAGAAGATTTGGAATGTTCTCAACACAAAAAAATGATCAGTGTTTGCAGTGATGGATGTTCCAATTATCGATTTGATCATGACACATTGTATGCACGTATCAAAATAGCACATGCACCCCATAAACATGTGCAATTATTATGTATCGATTTAAAGATAAATTAAAAGTCTCTCCAGTAAATAAAAGTTGTCTTGGAGCAGCCTTCTTCCTGACAAGATACTTTTACCTAGATAGATTTCCTTTATAGATGCAAATTTCTTTTACAGAAGGACAGCTTTTCAGAGCTACTCCTGTGTCTGCAGTTTCTCAGAATAACCAGCTCAAAATATACCAAAGAAGTATATTTTGGGGTGGCATATTCTGGTCTCCTATCATTATATTTTGGAGTGATGTGCTCTGAGCCCCAACAGAACTAGATTTGGCAATATCTAATGAGGTTGAAGATATACATATCCTACACCTCAGCACTTGCCCTCCCCAATATGATCTCTCAAGAAATTCTCTCACATATGCACAGAAGAAGGCAGATTGAAGACTGTAGCTTCATTGATTGAAATAGCAAGAAGGCAGTGGGGGTGGGGAGACGACTATCTAAATGCACACCAGTAGAAGAAAGGATAATTAATGGTATCATATTCTTGCAGTAGACTACTTTTTGTTAAGGGACATGAATGAACCTGCGATACCCGTTTCATTTTGAATGAATCCCACAAATATAACGTTGAGCGAAAAAAGCAAGTTGCAGAAAATGCATACAGGATTATACCATTTATATGATATTTGGAGATATGCGAAGACTTTCCAATGGTTATAGATATAAACCTCAATAATCAAAGAATAAATAAATGCAGGGGAATGAGAAACACCAAATTCAAGGGGACAGTTGCCTCAGGGGTGGGGGGAATGTGATCAGTGTATTGATAACATTTCATTACTAAGCTGGGTGATGAGTACCTGAGTACTCATTGTATGGTCTTTTACACCTCTCTGAAGTATTTCATAATCATTTTTTTTTTTTTTTTTT
>NW_012142745.1:6196794-6205629 GCF_000956105.1 Propithecus coquereli
GGAGAGTCAGACATTAATCAAATAATTACACAATTAAATGCAACATGGCACTTGTGCTAAACACTAGACAGGTGGTGCATAGGATCGGATGTGTTCATGGCGGTCAGACAGGCCATCTCAGCAGAAACGGCTTGAGCTGTGATCTTTGAAGAGGAGCAGGAGTTAATTGGGAGAAGTCATCCTTCCAAACATTCTAGGACAAAGAACAGTATCTGCAAAGGCCCTGCGGCAGGTGGAAGCACAGTGGAATGGAGCACCAGCTTATGTTACTAGTGGCACCATGTGCTAAGAGAGGAAATTCTGTAAGAAGAGCAAGTTTGGCTAGGGCATAGCAGGAAGGTTTTTGATGGATGAGCTTCTGGAAAAATGTCATATGATTCAGAATGCTCCTAGCAACCCAGAGAAGCAACAAATCCAGACAATTACTGGACAGATAATAAGAACAGTTATTAATACTTATTGAACCCTTACTTTCTGCCAGGCACTGTTTGAAAGGCTGACACATAGTAATTAATTAAATCCTTCCAACTACTTTATGAACATAGAAGTTTTAGTCATATTGCATCTAGATATGTAAAGCCAAAAGAACCTTTAATTATTAAACAGAAAAAAAAAGAATATGTATATATAAATTTTATTTTACAAAAATTTCAAAATTCAATGAACTGGGAAAAATAACTGTGTGCTCCTACAGGGCCAAGATCACATCTGTACAGCCAACCACTGGCACAATGCCTGGCACCTAGTGAGACCTTCATAAGTATTTGCCACATTAAGCTATTAGCTGGATGTATATGAAGAATTTTCTACTTGATACATGTACATGACTTCCAGTCCCCTGATAGAAAAATGTTAGCTATTTATCAACAATTTGAGTTGTAAGTCAACTATCATTAAGCAATAGCAATCTTCTTTCATGGGAAGTTTAAGAAATCATCCCAAACAAACAAAACAAAACAACAAAAACAAAAATCCCACCAGGGTTTGCAGACGGAGTCATACATGAACGCTCACCTTGCTTTCAGACGAGTGCGTCTGCAACATAAGAACTCACATTTATGAAGTGACACATCCATAAATTGGTAAGGATGACGCCAACTGACTTTGAACTCTGAACAGTTTTTAAACATTTTACTCACATATAATGTGCACCTTTAAAAATAAGCTAGAAATGAGCATATGATACCACACCTCGAATTTTGCCAAAGATGATGCTCCATCAAAAAGCTTGGCTTTAATTACCACGCAGATTACGAATGGAGATGGATAGTCTCATGGCAAGAAACACGGCTTCCTATGCCAACCCTTAAATCATTAAACCTGCTCAGCACAAAGCCCGAGAGTCAATCCCACCGAAACCAACGTGCCCGGACGGGTCTGTCACCGGCCCTGCGGAGCCTGGGGCTTTGCTGTGCCCCGTCAGCTGTTCCACTCCTAAAGGGCCGCAACTCCCACTTTGTATTTCTGTCCCAGCTGCTTCAAAAGGCCATGGCTGTGCCGATCAGACAGCAAAAATAGAAGAGAGAGGGAAATAACCACACACATTAACAACTGATCCATTTTTAAAACACAAAGCAGGAATTTTGTTCTATTCAGCTTCATAAAAGGACTTTCATAAGACACAGATTGAGGCTGTGGTTTCTATGGCTGCCTGGTACAAATATCTTGTGGCTGAGTTTTTCTCCACATATGAATCATTCTGAAAAGCTTTCTAAATTTGTCTATGTGGTATCTGTTCCGTAGGATACCATATGAGAAAAATGGGGACAGATCTTGAATTACACACAGTCTAAATATAAACAATAATATTGCTCAAATATACAACTTAAAAAGTTGAGTTTGAACACTGGGAAGAAAACTGGTGTGAGCAAGAAGACCTGAGCTGGAATCCTCACTGTATTACGTGCAAGGTCAAGTTGCTTTGCTCATTCCCAAAGTGGGCTGGGCCAGCTCGTGGGGATTAGTGAGATAGCGAGATAGGCTACATGTGCCCAGCGCAGGGGTTGTGCCCAACAGTGCATTCCTCTTTTTATGCATGTATTCAATTTCAGCTATTCCATTCAGTACTATCAATCAGTTCTAAGCAACCCTATGATAACACACATTTTAACATAAATGCATTTGGATTCACTGATCTGAAGCAGAAAGCTAAGTAGTTTCTATATGTGGGAAACCAAAAGCCTATAGACGTAGACATGAACTTACCTGTTCAGCAAAGTCATACTTGAAAGATTAAGAACAGGGACCTCTTGACTCATGGCTCGCTAACCATTATGGAAGCTTTCAACAGACACGAAGGCAAGAGCCTGTCAGAAGAGGTTACTTGTGGGAGGAGAGGAGAGACAAAATGGGAAAATTGGAATTGCTATTAATATGATTAATTCATGGAGCTCAACAGCTGGATGGGACCTTGGAAGTCCAGTCCAACCACCTGACTTTTTAGACTGAGAGTGTAAGTCTAAGGAAGATGGGTTGGTTGCCTCAGGTCACCCAAGGTTAACATGGCTTAACTAGAACCAGAATGCAGTCTAACAAGCACTTCGGTCCACGAGTGTAAGAAAGCATAACACTTATCCCATACTAGTTAATGAATGGGTACCAATTTCTAAATATTTCATGTAGGAGTCATATTTTTACATGGTAATTTTCTTTCACTGTGAACAAAGAACCCTTTCCCCCATCCCCAAGGTACGTGCACTGTAACATTCAAGGTTACTGGGGGAAATACTGGTATTAATTACCATTCTGTCACAGGGGCTTTCTTTTCCATATGTGAAAAGGATTGAGAAGCAGATCAGATATAACCAACTGCAAGGGAAATTCAGTACACCTTATTTCACTCAATCTAGTCTCTTTAGCAGGGAGATGCTTTATAGAGCTGGTGGGGGATGGCATACCTTCCTAAGGCAGCCCACGTGTACAGATTGTTGGTTCTCTGCAAAGCAAACTGAGAATCGAGAAGAGGGAGAAGAAAATCACAGTGGGTATTCCAAGAATGAATCAGTGAAATACAGCCATTGACTCTCTGAACTAAATCACAGGGTCTCTGTTATATTCAAGTCAAGGTCAGATTTTTACTTTGTGTTTTGTTTTCTTTGCTCTTGGGGTTTGGTTTCAGATCAAATTTATCAATCATAGAATAAAGACATTAGGTTTTATGAAGATGGCAAGACTATTTTGCCCATCATTGTTGCCTTCTTGTTTAATCATTAGTAAAATAAGGCTAATTATTATAGAATAGCTGGCTAGATTTCTTTATTAAATCAATGAGGTAGAAAGAGAGAGAAGGGACTTATCTAGGTTAGAAGAGACGTAAGAGACATAACAACCTAAAGCAATGTGTGGAACTTGACTGGATCCTCGTTCGAATAAGCCAAATGTAAATGACACTTAAGGACAATTGGATAAATTTGAAAAAAAAAAAAAGGATGAGTATTAAATTACTACTAAGGAATTACTATTGATTTTGTTAGGTGTGACAAGGGGCATTGTAGCTAGGTAGGGAAATGTCCTTACTCTTCAGTGATGCACAGTCAGTACTTAAGAGAGAAATGCAATATCTATGATAACTTTAAGAAGAACAGTAGCTTAAATAAGGTAGCTAATTAGTTGTTTCCATGCTCTTTGACCATCGAAAGCAAACAGACTTTGAGATTTCATCTGGGGAAAGAATGGCCACTCTTTGATATCCCTTGAATCGATTTATAGCATCCATTTACTTCTACCACACTAGTACCATGGAAGCTGTACTTCTTAAAAGAAATGGCATGCTTTACTTTTGCGTTTTAGTTAGGATCCTTTGAAATTGAAGATTACTAACTTTATAAAGGTGTAATTTTATAATATTGTATTTATTTATTTTTTGTAATGTCGTTAACAGCACTTGATTTTGGAGGTTTCCTAACTGTGTGACGGTTTCGGACAATAGAAACGGTAAAAATGAACAGGATGAGGAAAAGGGTGGAGGAAAAAAAGCTGCAGTCAAGTTCTCCCAATAAATTAGAAAATATATTTCTCGAGGCATGAAAGACATGATCAGAAAATCCTTTGTTGACCTCCTCTCCTCCACGCACAGGTTAAGCCAGCCACAGGTTCTACTCTAGGTGGGTGGGGTGGTCAGATGCGTTTTGAAAGGGCAGGCGTCTGATCTGATCTCATCGATGAACAGCTATGGAGTGCTGGTGATGTGGTGAGAGCCACGTCCAGAGCACGCCACTGACTCCTCGACTGCTGGACAGGAGACGTGTTTGCAACCAGCATGGCCAGGGCTTCCTGCAGATGTGCAGAACACCTGGCACTGCCTCCCTCCTGTGAGCACAGACGGTGCCCTCTTCATGCTCACCTCAACGATCAGCTTTGACAGTTGACACCTGGCGCTGGCAAGGTAAAGCCAGGGTTAATTCATGAGGCATATTTTCAATTCTCTGTTAACTAAGAAGAAAGTCATCCCATTCAAGGATGGTAATGGTAGCGAGTCTTCTCCAGGAGGGGAGCCATAGGTGAAGGGATGTTTGGGCTGAACCGTTTTCTCCCCTTGACCCAGCTCCTTTCATGACCAATAGCCTTAAGTTTTGAGACAGCTGGCAAAGGTGGGGAGAATTATCTATTTGGCATCAATGGAATTGTTTTTCTGGTCCTGGGGGATCACATCCCCATTAGCACCATGTTCTTATCAAAAGAGCTAACATCACTGTCTCCACTCTACCATCCGTATTTTGTCTCTGTTTGCTTTTTATACTTAGAAAACTGCTTTAAAAGATTTCTATAAATAGCCTAATCATACTATCAACAAACATGTTTTTTAAAAAAAAATCTTGGAAATAATAGTCCATTTGCCTAGTAATTAGTTAACACCCAAACATGCCTTCAAAGGAAAGCATGACACAAGCACAGCGATTTCTATCTCTGTGAGTCATGCAAGCTCTTGAACAACAGGAAATACAGTGTTAAAGGAATTTAACTCTACTGGAACTGTGGCTTTGAAGATAGCAATATTCGTGCCAAGCTTTGTTGTTCTGAAGTTGCTAGGGCTTGCTACCAGTCACCACATGGGCTCGTAAGAAGTCTAAGAAGAAATTTCCAAGCTATGTGGATATATTGGATTCCGCAGTCTGCAGAAGATATAATTCTACATTAGTGCCTTCTGTCTGTGTATACACCACACACACACACACACACGCACACACACACACACACACACAGTTTGCTTGCTATTAATTTGCTGTATTTCACCACAATCGAACCTGTGAAAAACTCCTGTGTTCAGTCAACACACATTTGAACTTCAATACTTTAAGACACAGATGGAAGAGCCAACCATATTCATTTGACTTGAAGTAGTCACCTCCTACCTCATGAAGAATAAAAATGACTACTTTCCAGAAAACTTGTCAGCCTGTTATAATTTCAATTGTTCACTTGTTCTCAGGTTAAAAATATATATACATTTTAAATGTCAATGATATTTTCCAAAGATGCTTACCCAGCGGCCTAAATCTGACAGGCTGTGCAGTTGAGAATATGGGATTCACAAAGCTTGAAATCCTGTTTTCTGGCTCAGCACACTAGATTTTCTGGGTCTTTTGATACTGTTTCCTTTCATCTCTCTTAATCATGCCCTAAATATCCCAGACACCATGGGACCAGCTGAAATACAGGTATCTATTCAAAAACTGTAGCTGAAAAGCTGATGCAAAGGAATGCTCTGGGAATTTAAACTAACCCTCCTTCTCCACTTTTCTCTCCAACTCAAAGCTCAGGAAACTAGATACTGACATTTCAAATACTAACATTTCTCTCTAGAAAAATGAGGAAATATATGTGCAGGAGACTTGGGATAATAGTGTCTTCGGGTGTGCATGCTTTGAGCTCATTTTTTGTGCAAGACCACCCCAGAGTGAGGCTGCTCTTGTACCTTAGTAACACACCTCTGGGAAGGAATCTGACTCATACTGACTTTAGTCTAGAGTGAAGTGGAAAGCCTCAGAATCTCTGAAATGTAGTATTGGACATGGGAATGCAACTTTTCTGGAAAACTATTCGGCCATATGTTATTAAGAGATTTTAAAATGTTAATACCTTTGACTCAGCAATTCTTCTAGGAAGCTATTCTAAGCAAATGTTAGAAACTCTGACAAACTCTCGTGCACAGAAATATTTATCACATCGCAAATTCGTAAAAGTAGAAAAAATAGCCTAAATTTCTAATAGGATAGTAATTAATTGGTATGCATCCACACAACAGGAGAATAGTGAGATAAATCATGGCACCATCATTTTAAAAGCTGCTTTCAAATAATACCTACGGACGTAAAACTGCTTATGTTAAGGTTAAATTTTAAAAGGGAGGATATAGTATTTTATATGTATTTAATACTATGTTCCAGTTTTGGTAAAGAAACATTTATAGAAAGAACAGTTAAGAAAATACAAATGTGAATCTCTGAATAATGGGATAACTATCATATTTCTTTTTATTTCTATCTTTTCGTATTTTCCAAATTATCTGAAATGCACATTTAGAACTATAATAAGAATAAAACAATAAATATCATTTTTCAAAAAAAATGAAGTAGCCTAAACTGAGCACAGCAGCATGTACCTGTAGTCCTAGCTACTTGAGATGCTGAGGCAGGAGGATCACTTGAGCCCAGGAGTTTGAGGCCAGCCTGGGCAACTCAGTAAGACTCCATCTCTAAAAAAAATTAAAAATAAAAAAATAAAGTAGCCTAAATGCAGCACCTCCCTTCTTTATCCTGCGCAAAAATATCAGATACAATGAGTCCAAATAAATTCAAAGGTTATTGGTAGAGACAAAATATTTAGACCTGTAGTAGGTCCTGCATTGGTTTTATAATAGACTGCAAAATTTTGAAGTAGATAAAACATAAAATAGAATTGTACACTTCCATGATATACATTTATATTTCAATGACAGAATCTTAACTGTGTGCACACACACACACACACCCCCAAAAACATTTTACGAAACCAGATATCCTTTGTTAATTCAAATTTTAACAAGTTCTTGCATGAAACTTTCTTAAAACTGCTTTCAACACTGACATTTCCGTTTTCTGGGACCCTAAAACATATTTGTTAGTTCTTTCTTTTTATCAATAAATATTTACTGAACACTGATCATAGGCTAAGCATTATACTAGTGACAAAGGATACATTAGTAAATAAAGCAGATATGATCTGTTTATTTTCTCTCACTCTCACTAGGATAGAAACACCAATGAACACTAGGCAAATACTCATTACAGATCACAAACAGTTCTATAAAAGGAAAAGAGCCCAATGGGTGCCCAGTATACATCAGGAAAGACTTCTCTGAAGGATGAGGAAAAACCAGCCACAGAAATAGCATTCTTGGCAGCTGGGGCAGCATATGCAAATGTCCTGGGGCAGAAAGGCATTTGCTGTATTTTAGGAACATCCCGGAATCCAAAGTAGCTGAGTAAGCATAACTGATGGGGGGATGTCATTGGGTGGGGTTGGAAAGGAAGTTGGCAGGCATCACAGCAGGCAGTGGTTTCTGCAGGCCCTGGTAACGGTTGGATTTGCTGCAGCAGAAGCCAATGAAGATGAAGGGTTTTGTTCCCACTTAAGTAAGTGCTTAAAAAACTTTTTATTGTATTTTTAACTAAATATACACTCACAGGAAGTTGCAAAATTAGTGAAGATTTCTGTGTACCCTATATCCAGTTTCCCCAAACAGTAATATCTTATATGTATGTAGTACAATATCAAAATCGGGAGATTAACATTGGTACAGTACTGTTAACTAGCTACAGACTGTATTCAGCTTTTACCAATTTTTACGTGCCTTCATTCATTTGTATCTGTGAATGGTTCTATGCAACTTCATCCCACGTACAGATTCTCATGAGGGATTTTAAGTGAGTGATACAATCTGATTTTTGTTTTTGACACCAACCACTGTGAGGAGAATGGGTTGGGTCAGAAGTCCAGCTAAGAGATTGCTGCTATAATGCAGTGAGGGCCAACAGTGGTTCAACTAGTGTGGAGGCAGCAGACATGGTGAAAACAGATGAAATTATTTGGGAGGGAGAAGAGGGGGAGCCCATGGGCTTGGGGTAAACTGGATGTGGGTGATGAAAGAGAAGAAATTAAAATACTTCCATGTTTCTGGCTTGAATAGTCAGGTGGATGGGGATGCATTCACTGGAGGATGCTACTTGGTCCAGGAGAAGGTTTGGTGGAGGGCTGCCTTGTCTATGCAAATTCGAGATGCAGTTAGGAGGACATTGGGTAGAAGATACACATTTGAGAGTCAATAGCATAAAGAATGCATGTAAAGCCATTAAAATACCTTGAGCAAGATCACCAAAGGAGTGAGTGTAAAGCGAGGAGACAGCCCAGAGCAGAGCTCTGAGCCACGCAACACCATAAATAGCACTTGCTCATCTACTCTACCATTTGCTGGTCGGTCTCTGCATTGGTTGTCTTATCTCCTTAGAGAGACTATAAACCTGCAAGCTGCAGAGATCCTGCCTTATAATCCTGCTGTACTCCTGACAATGCCTGGCATGGTTGCATGCACACTGGGAATGCTAAATAAATTCAGTTCTGTCCAATAAACATTTGCTAATCTTGACCTATTATACTGGGGAGACAAAGAAGAATACTAGGTAATTGGTTCAACAGAGTCACTCTTGACTTCGACCTGTATTAAAATAACGAGAAGAATGGAGTCAGAGTGGACACTTTCCTGTCTTCTGATACTAGTTTGACTGCATAAAAAATATGTCGATTTAGAAAGAGGATATCATGTTTTCTTCTCAATACTGGCACCAGCCACCTCTAACA
>NW_012142745.1:6206489-6219810 GCF_000956105.1 Propithecus coquereli
GAAAAAATGCTCAACATCATTAATCATCATGGAAATGCAAATCAAACCCACAATGAGATACCATCTCACCCCAGTTAGAATGACTATCAGCAAAAAGACAAAAAAAGAATGCTGGTGAAGATGTGGAGAAAGGGGAACTCTTATATACTGTTGGTGGGAATGTAGATTAGTAGAGCCATTATGGAAAACAGTACAGAGCTTTCTCATAAACTAAAAATTGAACTATCATATAATCCAGCAATCCCATTACTGAGTATTTATCCAAGGGAAAGGAAATCAATATGTCAAAGAGGTATCTACACCCCATGTTTATTGTAGCTCTTTTCACAATAGCCAAGACATGGAATCAACCTAAATGTCCATCAACAGATGAATGGATAAAGAAAATGTGATATATATGCCCAATGGAATACTATTCAGCCATAAAAGAATGAAATCCTGTCATTTGTGGAAACATGGATAAGCCTGGAGGACATTAAGTGAAATAAGTCAGGCTCGTAAAAATAAATACTGCATATTCTCACTCATATGTAGGAGCTAAAAATTATTGAGCTCATAGAAGTAGAGAGTAGGCCGGGCACAGTGGCTCACGTCTGTAATCCTAGCACTCTGGGAGGCTGAGATGGGAGGATCACTTGAGGTCAGGAGTTCAAGACCAGCCTGAGCAAGAGTGAGACTCCATCTCTACAAAAAAATATAAAAATTAGCCAGGTGTGATGGTGTGTGCCTGTAGTCCGTGCCACTTGGGAGGCTGAGGCAGGAGGATTGCTTGTTTCCAGAGTTTGAGGTTGCAGTGAGCTATGATGATACCACTGCACTCTATCTCAGGTGACAAAGCAAGACCCTGTCTCAAACAAACAAACAAAAATAGTAGAGAGTAGAATGCTGGTCATTAGTATCTGGGAAGGTTAAAGGGTCAGAGAGGATAGTTAAGGAATACAAAGTTATAGCCAGATGTGAGGAATAAGTTTTATGGTTCTGTAGCACTGTAGGATGAATATGATTGACAATAATTTAGTGTATATTTTTAAAAAGCTAAAAGGGTTTTGAATGTTTACAACACAAATGATAAATATCTGAGGTAATGGATATGCTAATTACCCTTATTCGATCATTACATATTGTATA
The DNA here is from genome assembly GCF_000956105.1 of Propithecus coquereli. Classification (NCBI taxonomy): domain Eukaryota; kingdom Metazoa; phylum Chordata; class Mammalia; order Primates; family Indriidae; genus Propithecus; species Propithecus coquereli. Next base: position 6,207,618 of record NW_012142745.1, read on the forward strand.
CCTGTATTGAAATATCACTGTGTCCCATAAATATGTACAATTATTATGTGTCAACCAAAACTAAAAGGAAAAAATAAAAATGATCATAATTAGTTAAAATTACATTTTCCCCATAAAAAGTATATGTTTTAATGGAAAAAAGGTCACAATTTTTAGAGTAATATACCTCATTTATTGTCTCATATTTAATGACATTGTTTGCTGAATAAATGGAAATTTTGATATTTGGAAAAATAGTAATAATCTCCTTGAGTTATCATTTGCCAAAATAACAGTTTTTATGAAATACTTTTGAGAGTTTTTGGAAACTATTAGATACAGGCTTTCGTGGCTATGCTACAATTCCTAAATGATAATGGAAGGACAGCTTATTGATTAATTGAATATTTCCATTGCTACAGAAACAATTGCTAGTATGTTGGATTTCAAATATCACCAAGGTAGAAAATCATCTAATATATCAAAAACAAGAAAAACATATTTTCTATTCTATAGAATGCTCTTTGACTCTTCTATGTGATATCACGGGCTTTTGCGCCGGGCCAGAGGCTCAGCTTAAAACTGAACACACGGCAAGGAGGCATGAGGAGGGTATAAATGGCCCTTTGTTATGAAACTGCAAACCCTTTTGTTGGACGGCCCCAAAACTTCACACTCTTTAGAAAATTCAGGACTTTTGTCCCTTTTCAAAATACCTGTAATTGCATTTGCCTTATTTTTTAACTTAAAAATCCATACCATCATTCCGTTCATTCATTCATTCAGTGACTATTTATTGGTTGCTACCAGGTGCCAGGCATTGTTCTGGAGACAAAACAGACAAGAATTCTCGTTTCCACTCCCACCCCCATTCTTGCAGAGAACTCAGAAAATAAAATGCATCTCATGAAGCAATTCAGGAATGAAATCTGAATGCAGAAAGAGACATACAGCTGTGGCAGTGCTGAAGACCAGAGTCAAAGCATATCCCCATGCTTTGTGGGATCCAACATTCAAACCAGTTTAATTAGTGTGGTGGACCCATAAGTGTGGGGCCCTGATCCAATAGGATTAGTGTCCTTACAAGAAGAAACAGAGAGCTCTCTTCCACCTTCTCTGCCATGTGAGGACTCAGCAAGAAGACAGCCGTCTGCAAGCCAGGAAGAGAGCCCTCATCAGAACCCAACCATGCTGGTACGCTGATCTCAGACTTCCAGGCTCCAGAACTGTGAGAAAATAAATTTCTGTTGCTTAAGCCACTCACTCTGTGGTATTTTGTTATAGCAGCCTGAGCAGACTAATACAGTTTCTAAGGCACAGAAAGCCAGGGCCATTACTTGCTGCAATGATCCTTAATAACTTCTCTCTGATGTTTTCATTTTGAGTATTTGACAGGTAAGACTAATTGACAGGTGATATCTGAACCACCAGGCCTGATTTTGAAAAAATAAAAACAGTATGTTATTTACATCTTAACTTCTCCATTCTATTCTATTTATATTAGTTTATCTTCCACCTCTCTCCATATTCAAGAGATATCTTTTAAATATCTCTTAAATCAATTCTCTGGCCCAATAGCCTCTCGTCTGGTGAACTTCAAACACCTTCCAATTGGCCCCTCTCTCCTTGACCTTGCTCTGCTGGACTGCAGGGCAAACTTTCCGAGTGCCTATTTTATCATTTCGCTCACTTCTAACAACAGCTACCGTTTACCGTGGTGGACTACACACTGTCCTACATGCCTTACATATTTTAAATCATTGACCCATCCCAATGATTTTATAAGACAGGCCACTTTATTATCCCTATTTTAAGAAGAGGAAATGGAAGCACACAGAACTTAAGCGACTGGTTTCAGGTACGCACACCTAGGAAGGACAGTTGGGACCTAGAGAGCCCCAACCGGCTTCCAGCACCAGCCTCTGCCCGGGGCAGTATTTGCCTCTGGGCATCTTCTTCAACCCACCCCCACCTTCACCATCCTCTCCCCCCCGCATCACAACATCCCCGCTTTTACTTACAGAAACTGAAAACTTGTCAGGGTTCCCCCTGTCTACCCTGCAGAATAGAATCCCAGCTCCAGGGCTTGACCCCAGACAGCCTTTCCGTGCCTGGCTCTTATACATCCCATGAGAAGGGTTTCCAGCTGTGCTCACCCGCTTGCCGCTGACCCCACAAGCTGCATTCTCTCTGCCTTTACACATGTATTGTAACTCCCTCTTAAACGTCTTTGCCTAAACCGCATCCCCACCTTGCACCTGGTGAATTCCTGCTTTCTTAGGGATTCGGTATAAGCATTTCTTCCTCCAAAAGCCTTCCCTGAGCCCTGCAGGCCATGTTCACACTGATATTACAGCACTTAGCACATTGTTGGGACTACCGTCACATACCTTTCTCCAGAGGGGAAGAGCTGCAGCTTTGTTCGTCTCCAGATTCACAGTGCCTGACACATACTAGGCTTTTCAAAGCTTGGTGAATAAATAAATGAGTAACAGATAAAGGAATTTGTGAAGGGCAACACAGGGAATGGCTGAGACAGTTGGGGACACTGATTTGATGTAATATCCACAATGTTAGTTGTGAGTTTTTTTGTTTTTAGCTACAAGAAGAATCCTAACTTTTATAACTGCAGGACATCTTTAGTTCTCACACTTCCTGATCACACACGTAAGTTGTAACATGCACGTGGGATTTTTCTTCTGTAAACCATACTTGATTAGACAAATAATGTCACTATATTGGGAGGGTTTTCTTTTTAAAATAAAAATTATCGAATAAACTTCTTCAAAGTTGAACTTTATCCAATCAAATTCAAATATCACCCAGCTCTAAGACTACTTTTATAACTATGTACGCAGATCTTATCTTTCGGAGAATATCAAAAGTTGACTGGGGAAACGTGTGAGAAATAAAAGTTGTGACTAACATGGAAGTCCAAAAAAGAATGTGTCTGGACAGACATGTGCATTTAGTACAATAATAGCCCCATAAAAGTTCACATCCCCTATTGTTCGAGGACTTCCTTTTAGGAAGACCTGGATTCCATGCTGATATACACCCATCCCTCATTAATCACTTATTTCCTCTTGCGCAGTCAGATGAAACAAGAGTAAAATTCTCCATGATTATAATGACAAAGTAGTTTCCCTTCATTTGGTTGACAGAATTTGTTCAAGTTTGTAGTAAAATCTCCAAGTAGGTAGCATTTTTTTAAAAAAGAAAGGCTGCCTTTAATGTATCAGAAAGAGGAAAGTTGCACTAAAGTATTCAACTTTGTCAACAAAACCACTTCCTGAGAACTCCACCTTCAGCTCAGGCACTTGGTCCTGCTACAGCTACCTCAGAAAATAGCATTCATAAAGCCAACCCTGAGCTGAGAGACATTCACTTGTGAAGCAAAATTCAAATATGTCTATAGGCCAGTCATGGTGGTTCACACCTGTAATCCTAGGACTTTGGGAGGCCAAGGCAGGAAGATCCCTTGAGGCCAGGAGTTCAAGAACAGCCTGGGCAATACCGAGACCTTGTCTTAACAAAAAATAGAAAAATTAGCCGGGTGTGGTGCAGCCCACCTGTAGTCCCAGCTACTTGGGAGGCTGAGGTAAGAGGATTGCTTGACCCCAGGAGTTGGGGGTTGCAGTGATGGTGCCACCGCACCCTAGCATGGGTGACAGAGCCAGACTCTGTCTCAAAAAACAACAAAATATGTTTCATATACTATAGTTACAAAGGCAAGAAATTAAATTAGCACATTTTCTAAGATTTTCAAGCAAGAGCTGACATGCCTAGCGCCAGCTATTCCATTTACCAGGAAAATCCAAGCTCCAGGAGCCAGTTGCTCCCCTGTGATGGCTCAAGCTTTTAAGCTCTTCCAGAGAGTTTCTCAGGATACGTCTGTATGCTACAAAAATGAGAAAGGTGTAACTTGACAAAATTTCTTTCTTGGATAGTTCGTCAGCTGAATGCAGACAGAAAAAGGTAAATAGTTACAAAGAGGCCTATTTGAAAGGGTGAGAAATAAGAGGGGAAAGAATCATCTGGAGCTATGAGCGTCACCATCTTGTGCGATATAGTCTATAGGGAAAGAATATTCCTAGGGCTTTTTGGTGGCATATTCTTCTGTCCTGTGCCACTACACTCCCCACCCCAGGGCAGAACCACTTTACAGCAGAAAAGGGTGTGTATGTATGTATGTGTGTGTGTGTGTGTGTGTGTGTGTGTGCGTGTCCTTTAACACGGGGATCTTCTGCCAGAACCAGCATGAGTGAACTCTTGAAAAGGAAAACAGTCAGTCTATTTCATAACTGCAGGAAGGTTTAAAGAGCCTAAATTCAGATCACCACCCTGGAACAGAAAGCAGATTATAGCTAAGTAGAAAAAAAATTCTAACAAATACAAATGTCCAATACTGACTGGGCTGTTACTGAAAATTTGAGGCAATTTTAAGCAAGGACTTGAGGGTCAGGCTCAGTTAAAGAGGTGGGTCTGCCATTGTCCACGTAGTCACATCCTCGTGGTAGATGGTCTGCACAGATGGCCACCAGCACTTCCTCCCATCCAGAGGTGCTGTTTGTTTCCCCTCCCCTTGGATTTGGGCTGTCCCTGCAGCTTACTTTGCCCAAAAGAATGCTGCAGAGTGGCACTATGGGACTTGCAGCCTCTCCCTTAAGAGACATTGCAGCTCCCATATTTGCCCTCTTAGAAGACTGGGCTAAACTACTGATGGATGAGAGACCACAGAAAGAGACAGATAGACACACCTCCCAGAGGGAGCCCCAAGGTCCAAGCCAACAGCCAGCACCAAGGCCCCAGACCTGTGAGGGAGACCATCTTCGCTCCTCCAGCCCCACATGAACCACTCCAGCCAACAGCATAAGGGAGAGACCCAGCAGAGGTCTCCACCATCACTGATGACGTGCTGCAAACTACCTCAATCCCCAACCCACAGGATCTGAACCAGTAAAATGGTGGTTGCTTTAAGTCCACGAAGTCTGGGTGCAGTTAGTTATACAGGAACAGATGATTCATTCACAAGACGTGGCCAGTTATATTAAGAGTGCTTATTTCATCCCATTGGTGAGGAGCAGTGAACATGCGTGATTCTGTGAGCAGGGAAGGCGCTTAGCACTGAATGAGGCGGAATGACCCACCAATAATGTTGTAATGGGTGTGTTGTGGTTTGAATATCCCCTCCAAAATTCATGTTGAAACTTAATCCCCAGTGTGGCGGTGTTGAGAGGTGGGGCCTTTAAGAGGTGACTGGATTGTGAAGGCTCTGTGCTTATAAATGGATTAATCCCTTCATGGATTAATGGGATTAGTGGGTTAACGAATTAATGCCTTATCATGGGAGTGGAGCTGGTGGCTTTATAAGAGGAAGAGAGACCTGAGCTAGTATATTAGCAAGCTCAGCCCTCTTGCCATGCGATGCCCTGGGTCATCTCTGGACTCTGCAGAGAGTCCCCACCCGTAATAAGGCTCTCACCAGATGCACCCACTCAACTTTGGACTTCCCAGCCTCCATGGCTGTAAGAAACAGATGCCATTTCTTTATAAATTACCCAGTTTTGCGTATTCTGTTATAAGCAACAGAAAACAGACTAAGACAGGGTTTTTTTCTTCCAGATGGAGAATTTTCCTCATACTCTCAGAGGCCCTTTCCTATCCACATATTCGGTGGGTGCTGAGACTAAGGGGACTCGATGCTTCCTGGTCTTTGTGCTTCTGATCTGTGCTCACCTGCAGAGTAGAAAACAGCATATTTCCTGGGGAAGCCTCAGTCCCTTCTATGGAGGCCCCTCCTACAGGCTCCTGCAGAGAGAACAGCCCCAGACAGTTCCTAAAGCCCAGTCTTCCAGAGTGACACCCCTTTCTGCCCCTTTTGGGGGTTGGCCGTGTTGTTTTTCCTTCTTGGGGCTTAATTTGGCCCGTTTGGTTTTTTTTTTTGGGAGGCACAAATGGGCAACACAGAGATGGTGGATATCAGAGACCCCAGAAGGAGGATTGGTAGGAGAGGACTCGGTGCCTTGGTGAGCAGCAGCAAAGGGGACAGAGCAGAGACTCTAAGTCACCACAGTGGAGGATGATAAAGGATGCATGCTGCAAACTGGTTCCTGCATTCTGCACCTCCAGCCGTGATTCTTTTATGGCCTCTGTGGGGCCTGCCGGGTTTCTGTAGGAAGAAACTAGGGCCATAACTGCCCTAATATCTTTATAATAAAACTTCATCTTTTGCAGTTACCGTAAGGTAAATTTTATGTGTCAACTTGCCTGGGCCACATGCTGCCCAGATATCTGGTTAAACATTATTTCTGGGTGTACCTGTGAGGGTGTTTCTGAAGAGATTAGCATTTGAATCTGTGGACTGAATAAAACAGCTGGCCCTCGCCAGTGTGAGTGGGCATCACCCAACCCACCGAGCCTGAGTAGAACAGAAAGGTGGACAAAGATTGAATTCTCTCTCTAGCTGCATGACTGCTTGAGCTGAGACTTTGGTCTTCTCCTGCCTTTGGACTGACACTTACACCATTGGTGCTCCTGGTTCTCAGGCCTTCACATTTGGACTGGAATCTATACCACTGGCTTTCCTGGGTCTCCTGCTTGCACAGGGCAGATCATGGGACTTCCCAGCCCGTGTTATTGCATGAGTCAATTCCTCATAATAAATATCATTGTATACATGCATTATATACATATATATCCTATTGGTTCTGTTTTTCTGGAGAAACTAATACAGCTTCTTCCTCTTCCTCCCTCCTCTTTCTTTTTTCCTCCTCCTCCCTCCCTCTTCTTCCTCTTGTAATTTAAAGGATCTCAATAATGTAAGAGGCAGTTGTGGGAAGGAGGAGTGTTTTAGCCACCACTATCTCCTTAATCTACAGTCAGCCACTCTTTATAAATCTGCAATCTAAGTAAAATCAGTATTGTTTGACCTGCAGATGAGCTTCCAAGCAAATACTCTTAGATGTCCCTAAGGAGGTGGCTGCCCCAAATCACCTGCTACACTGGAAATTCTGGAGCTACCACAGAAGACACAATTGACTTTTGAATCTTGTCATTCTTTTTCTCATTTGCCCTTTGCATCATGCTAAAATTCCCGTTCAGGGCTTTAAGGCTCATTCATAGCTGCCCATTCCTTTTCCCTTCTCCCCTTTTCAGCGTGGCTAAGCACTCTGGCCTCTTTGGATTTATGAGCTAATTCCTAATCCCAGTGCAAATTCTTCTGTCTCCCAACTCTACACCATCACTAGGATGGTCACAGTGATATATAAGTCACTGTACTATTGACCACAGCACACTTCTCTCCTCTGCCACAACCCCTATGTCAAGCTTTTGTCCATACATCCCACCCAGCTGTGCCCCCCAACCCAATCCTTTGATATTCACTCCACGCAGCATTCATCATAGCACTGTTCACTCAGTTTTATGTAGAATTGAGATCTTTTATAAATATTAATAACATTCAGTGAGTCAAGGCAAGTCTTTGCAGCAGGCTTTTGCCTAAGAGAATTCAGTTATAAAATGCCTGCAGGACTTCTTTATAATATAAACTCATCCTTTGTCATGTAAATCCCATTGTATGGCTCCGTGAGCAGAATGAGAGCAAAATTAATTTACTTATTATTTAATTATTCTTCCGCTTCCCTATCACACCTGAGATGTGAAAATTCCAGAGGCAGGAAGAATAGCTTCCACTTTTTCTCTGACATTCCAAAGCAACTTTGCACCCGGGAAAGGCTAGATGCTGACCTTGAGAATGACAAGAAAAATTGTGAAACACACGAAATCAAAATGGATTTTGAAGGATACGGTGTTTCTCTGTGCAGTCCTGACTATGTTCCCCTTTCTCATTCTTTCACTTTAATCGCTCATAAGTTTGATTACAAATTTGTTACAGCAGTATGTAAACTTTTCTATTATTCTTAAGTAAAACCAACCATAACTAAGAAAGTGCTAATATTTCAGTTATGTAATACAGTCAGCCCTTCAGCCCTTTGTATCCGTGGGTTCCATATCCACAGATTCAACCAACTGTGGACTGAAAATATTTGGGAAAAAAAATGGATAGTTGCGTCTGTACTGAACATGTACAGGCTTTTTTCCTTAGTATTAGTCTCTAAACAATATAACTATTTACATAGCATTTACATTGTATTAGGTATTATAAGTAATCTAGTGATGATGAAAATTATATGGGAGGATGTATGTAGCTTATACGCAAATACCACGCCATTTTATACCAGGGACATGAACATCCTTGGATTTTTATATCTAAGGGGTGCCCTGGAACCACCCTGAACCTACCCAGAGATAACTGTACTGTCTTTTGGATAAAACAGGAAGTATGTGACTATATGTAAGACATAGATAGTATTACTGATGAATTAGGGTCCTTTGTTTATTTTAAAAAAAATTTTTAAGAGACAGGGTAGGTCTTGCTCTGTCACCCAGGCTGGAGTATAGTGCCGTGACCATAGCTTACTGAAACCTCAAACTCCTAGGCTCAAGAGATCCTCCTGCCTCAGCCTCTCAAGTAGCTAGGACTACAGTTGCCTGCCACCATGCCTGGCTAATTTTTTAAAAAATTTTTTGTAGAGACGGGATCTCACCATGTGCTCAGGCTGGTCTTGAACTTCTGGCTTCAAGTGATCCTCCTGCCTTGGCCTTTTCAAGTGCTGAGATTATAGGCGTGACCCACTGTGCCCAGCCTAGAAACATTTACCGAGTGCTTATTAAAGCTGTGGCATAATTTCTACAAAAATAGTTTATTGCTATAAATACTAATTTTAATAATGACAATTATATTTGTTAGTAGCAGCTACCAGGTGTACAGGGGCACTTTATGTCATTTAATTCTCACAGCAACCTATTTAGCAGATGAAGAAGCAGAGGCTCTGAGAAGTCATTAACTTGCCTGCCCCCCCAACCATCAGCTTCCAAAGGCCTGAGGCAGGATTGAATTGATTTCTTTGGAACCCAATTTCCATGTTCTCCTGCAAAGTCATATTCTAAAGCAGAGAGAGATGGCATGAAATATCCTCAGTCTACAAAATACTTTGTGTGGTTCATCATTAAAGCCACATACACTTCCTGTCTGTGGCTTGCACACAACTATCCAATCCATGAAAATGATACTTCTTGAATTGGGTTTACTCACAATTGCCTTCCTTCACTTAGTTCAACTTGACGCTTTAAAGGCCCCCTCCCCCTCCCCCCGTTTTCCTTTTTCTTTTGCCTAATACTCTCCAGCTTAAAGCTGTGCAGCAACGACTCTTCCGCATTGTGTTTACCTGTTGGGGACCTGCTCTATGTGACGTTCCCTAGCTACCTAACCCACTCCCTTGAACTCAGTCCCTGTTCATCAGGGTCAAGATTCAAAGGGGTAAGTTCTTTCTCACTCCTACAGTTTACCTCCCACTCCCCAGGTGCTGATGTTCTGGGGACAGGCTCCCCCTCTAAGCGGAACCATTTTCTCCAATGCGTTAATTTGTCAAGCAAATGGCAAAGTCACCATTTGGATCTTTCTTTTCATTGGGTCAGGATTACATAAGTAACCTGTAACAATGTGGTCTTTATACGACAAAACCTGATCGACCCAAATTAGAAAGCGGACGGGAGAATCACCACGTTCGGTTCTGCAGTTTACTTAAGTTTCGCCTTCTCTTCTGGCCCTGGCATTCGGTCCTCCCTGCCGCTGCCGGCTTGTCATTCAATACATGTGGCTTCGCCCCAGCTTCGTTCCAGCTATCCACCCTCCCCTCCTCTTTAACTTTTCCTGTAACGATAATGCTGGCACCTTTTAGTATAAAGAGGAAACAAGGAAAAAGCTTTTCAGTACCTAGAGGAAGACAGTCATAACCACCAGGGGAAAAATAGAGACGGAGCTAGTGGATTTCCACAAACACGCGTCCAAAGCGATGGGTGGGGCTCAGGGGACCCTAGAACCGCCCGTTCCAGTTTGAGAGCCCATCAGAGAACCGAGTTCCAACCTTGCTACTGGATCTGTTCCTGACGGCCGCGGGGGCGGGGTAGGACCTGGGCGTGGTGGGGAGCAACCGGGTAGCGTTGCCACGGCTTTGTGCGCGGTGCAAAGTGACCCCTGTGTGCTATGAAAGACGGGGAGAAGGGGCTTTGAGCCCAGGAGTGATGGATTCGGGGGGATTCCAAACGGGAGGCCTAACTCAGGATTCAGGAACCAGACTAACACAGGCGATGAAACAAAACCGGAGACCCAGGATCCAGAGCCAGCGAGGGAGAGGAAGGAAGCAGCAGCCGAGCGCCCACGCCCACCTCCAGCCCCCCGGGACCGGCGGGTCGGGCTCTACGGCGGAGCCTCGCTGCTTCCCACCGGCGCCCCGCCCCGCCCCGCCGGCGTCCGGGCGACCCGCGGGCGGCGAGTGCCTCTCGGAACGCAGCGGATGAATCCCCGGGGACACAGGGCTGGCTGGATGCGCCTCTCGGCCAGATCCGCAGGGGGCAGCCGCCGCGTTCGCTCTGTGCTCTCCTCGGTCCCCCTCGAGGCTGCAAGCTGTTCCCGCCCGGTCCCCTCGGGACTCGAAACCGGGCCACCTCCGCCGCGGCCCAGGCCGGGGTCACCTCCTGAGACTGCAGGACCCCCGAGGACCAAGAGCCAAAGACACAACGAGCCGAGGCCGCCTGGGAACCTGGTCCATCCAGGCCCGCGGGGGCCGGTGGGGAAGGGGCGCTGTCCCAGCAAGCTCCCTGGAGCAGCGGCCCGCAGGATGAAATTAGGACCCTAGGCCGAGCTTGGTATTTAATGTTGGCCCGCCTTTCTCCTTTATCATAATGATTATTTTCTCACGAATCGCAGGTAGCACCCCCGTCCGTCAGCTCATTAAGCAATACCGCTTTGGCTGGGACACTCCCCTAGAACAATCTGTGGCTCCTCATGCCCGGCACAATCAACGTCAAAGCTGGTCTCGCCCAGAGGCCCAGCCTTTCAGCCTTGTCTTCCTCAGCCCTCCACCTACTCGGGGACCTGCGAACGGCTGGGTTTCACCACCACCGCCTGGACCCAGCAAGCGGCGCAGGAAGAGCTCAGAGAAGCAGTGGTCTTTGTGGCGCCCACTGCCCCTCTCGCTGCAAACCATCCCCCTGAACCGTTCTGCAGTTCGCGGCATCTCTCTCCTCTCTAAAAACCAAAAGCAAATTAACATTTAAGAGCTCCGGGTTTCGGTTTTACAATTTTTTTCATTCTTCCCTTCCTCCCGAAGCATCTGCTCCTATGCAGGTTTGATCCAGAGATGACCTCTAGTTCTGAGGGGGTTCTCTTCCTCATCCCCAACGTCCTCACCCGGGAGGGGTGGGGTCTCCGCCAGACCCTGGTAGCTGTTATTCTTATGAGATGATCTCAAGTCAGATAAGCACCAGATTGGAGGCAGCTAACTTCATGAGTTCCTTGTTTTAGAATGCTAAGTCTTAGATAGCTTCGACATGTACAAACCACAGCCGGGCTCTGTGGGAGTTACTAATTTTCTTAGAGTGACATCATGTGGTGGAGGAAAGACCACCCAGCTTGTCTTTTCAGTACTGAGACATTTTGAAGAGATGCAGGAGGTGGGAAGTAGGAATAAAGAACCCGAGACGTGAACTGTAGCCAGAAGCATGGACTCTCAAGAACTGAAATGGGACTTAGGAATTTGAGTCTCCCTCCCACTCAGTTCCAGAAGCCCCTGGGAAGGCTTCCCCCAGATCCCCTGAAACCTGTGCCTGGACCTGAAGGCTCAAGGATATTATCCAACCTTGCCTGCAAAAGCCATGAGCCGCCCATGCCCGACTAGAAAGGGAAGCCAGACCGGTTGTGACAGGGCTGTCACTACTGGGTCTCAAGAGACAAATCATAGTTCTGTCACAGACTGAACGCTCGAAAAGTTCAAAAAGAAGATGTTTTTACAAAGGGTTGTCTGATCTCTAAGGTGCCATGAGCACTGGGTTCCTTAACACTGTCTTCTACTAAAGACTGAAAATAGCATTTTCCAGCGTGCACTCTGTAGCAGTCAGTATGTGTTAGGTGAATAAAAGGGTTCCATAGTCAAACAGATTAAACAAATACTGACTTTTAAAAAAACTTAAATAACAAGGCAACATGAGGTATCCTTGCAATGTAAGAACTGTTCTACGTCGTGGCTCTATCCATGTTAATATCCTGGCTGTGATATTGTACTATAGTTTTGCAAGATGTTACTATTAGAGG
>NW_012142745.1:6220215-6221126 GCF_000956105.1 Propithecus coquereli
AAAAAAGCTTCCACTTCGGCCTCTTGGATATGTATAAAACTGAATTCAATTTTTTAGTATTTTAATTAGGATTTTTGCACTTATATCAAACGTGTAATTTGCCTGTGACTTTCTCTTTTTGTACTGTCCTTGTCCTGTCTTGGTACCAAGGTTATATGAGCCTCGTAAAATTAGCTGGGTAACTTACCCTCTTTTTTTTTTTTTTCCTCTCTGAAATGGTTTACGATATGTCGACAGAAAAAAACCCAAACTCTTTAAAATAATTTAAAGAGGTTTATTCTGAGCTGAATATGTGCGACCATTGCCCGGTTTGGAGAGCCACCCCCAAGAAGCCTTGAGCAAGTGGTCTCACCATGGTTGGGTTACAGTTTGGTTTTTATACATTTGGGGGAGACAGGAATTACACGTAAAGCCATAAATCAATACATGGAAGGTTTACATTGGTTTGGCCCCAAAAGGCAGAACATATGGAAATGGGGAATTATAGGTTATAGGTGGGTTTAAAGATTCTTTGATTTGTAATTGGTTAAAGAAATGAAGCTTTGTCTAGAGGCTTAGAATGTTTTAAGATAAGGAAGTCTGTTAATCAGAAACAAGCCACCGGACTATACCAAGACTCCAGTGATCTGTTAAGTAAATTGCTGACCTGCGGGTGTGGTTTAACCTTTGTCTTACATGGCCTTAGGCTTGTTAATAATTTTATATCTTATTGTTATGACGAATATATAATTTCAAAAGGGACAGGGTATAACTTGGCTTGTCTGACTTTCCTTCTCCTGATGGCCGGCAACTCAGCTTTAAGAGTTTTTTTGGGGGGATCCCCTTGGTCTAGAGGGGGGTCCATGCAGTTGGCTGGAGGGCTTAAGATTTTATTTTAGTTCACAGATAGGACAAATGTTCCTAGAAGGTTT
>NW_012142745.1:6222632-6226450 GCF_000956105.1 Propithecus coquereli
TAATCCACAAGTTATTTAGGAGTGCATTCGAGAGTTTCCTAATGTATGTAATTACTTATTACTTTATTAGTACTTATGTTTATTTGTTTGTTTTGCTGTTTTTATTGTTGAATTCTCACTTCATTTCAATGTGGCCAGAGAATGAATGTGGTCTGTGTTATAATTTGTTTTTTGGGTATTTTAGATTTTCTTTATTACCTATTGTGTGGTGAATTTTGAAAGTGCTTTTGAAAATAATCTATTACATCAAGCTTGTTAATTTTATTTTATCCTTATACTTTTTAAAATTAAGTAACCGATCAGTATCTTATAGAAGTGTGTTATTATCTTCCAATATACTATAGGTTTGTCTATTTTCCTTCTGTAATTTAATTTTTGCCTTCTAGATTTCCCAGCTATTTTTTAGGTGCATATAAGTTCATGAGTACTGTATGTTCCTTTTACTATTAAGTTCTTTTCTTCTTCATTCTTATAATATTTTTTCCATAAATTATATTTTGTCTGAAATTGAGATTGCTACTCTAGCTTTTTAGGTTTACTATTGGATGATTATTTGCATGGGACAAGTTTTTCCATCTTTTCAGATTCAATTTATCTTGTTCATTTTTATTTTATTTGTATCTTCTAGGAGAAGACTTCGTGCTATGGTCTGAATGTTGTCTCCCCAAATTTCGTATGTTGAAACCTAATCACCAGTGCGGTGGTATTGGGAGGTGGGCCCTCTGAGAGGTGATTAGGTTATAAGAGTGGCCTTAGTAAAAGAAGTCCCAGAGAGCAGCCTTGCCTTTCTACCAAGTGAGAACACAGCTGGAAGGCACCATCTGTGAACCACCAAGTGAGCTCCACCAGAAAGCGAATCTGTTGATGCCTTGGTCGTAGACTTCCTAGCCTCCAGAACTGTGAGAAATAAATTTCTGTTGTTGATACTTGGTTTATGGTTTTATTACAGCAGTCTTAATTGACTAAGATACTATGCCTAGAATTTTTTAAAATTTTAATTATATAGTCTCTTACTTTCTTGTAATGAGCTTGTTCTATTTTCAAATTTTATAGAATTGATAGGTTTGAAATTATTTTTACCTTTTTAGTTTTGATTTTCTGTTTACCTTCATTTGCTTTTGTTCCTTTTCTTCCCCCTTTTCTACAGTCTATTAAATTAGTGAAGCTTTCTATATTTTCCCCTTATTGGTTTGGAACTTATTGATTTTGTTTTCATATTTTGACTGTTTTTCTTGAATTATTTAACATACATATTATACTATATACTTTTCTAAATAATCCAAAATGCTCAGTAATTTTATTTTCGTCCTGAACAACAGCAAAAAAGCCCTTTGCACACTTTAATTGTCCACTCACATTTCGTCTTTATTGTTATCTTAAGTTTCAGTTTTGTACTTCTTGAAACAAAACGAAAATTGAGAATTTCTTATAGTCAATAGTTAATGAACATTTGTTTTCACTTCGTCAATTTTCATGCTTCCCCCATTTTCTGTATTCCGTATGTTTCCTCTAGGTTCCTTTTTCTTCTTACTGAGGTATATTCTTTAGTAATTATTTTAGTGAGGGTTGTTGTGTGGCTTTGGCTCTGTGGATAGCATTGCATTTCTGATCAATTTGTAGTCCCTGAAATAATTTATTTTGTTTTTAATCCGAACTCTATCTTAACAGTTTTCTTTTTTTTTTTATAGGCTATCTGTCTTCGCTATGGGTTTTGTGCAAGGGAGATGGGTCAAAATGTTAACTTATGGAGTTGTCTTGAATAGAAATTAGAATTAATGACTGCTGAGTTTCTGGTCCTCAGAGGGAAGGACCAAACCAGTGCAAAGTAAACAAGAATGGCAACCTGTCCGATAGGAAAACAGATTTTTTTATATTATGGGCATATGCAAATTTCAAAGGGTATTTGGCTTTTCTACGCTTTCTAAATTTTTTTCTTGGTTCAATTCATACTGATGTTGGGGTGATAATGCTTGGTGTGCTGACCCCTGGTGGATTCAGCAAGTGCATATTTGTGACAACTTTTGGAATTGAAACAGATCTTACTCCAGGAGTCACAGACTCAAATGCCTTCAGAGGCCAGGCAGGTTATGGAAACGTGTCAAGTAACCCTGTATGTGACAAAAGATCATGGTGCCACGTGTGGTAAAACTGGTAGGCTCCACCAAAGGCACATAAGACCAAGGTTAAAAAAAATGTTGGCAAAACACATGCCATAGGTGAAACCCAGAGGGACACCTTGATTGGGCCAATCAGTTTGGCCCAAAGTACCATATTTAAGTTGCACACAGAAAGGTTATGCTCTGGCCTAAGGCCACACTCAAAGCTTGGTTTGTGTTAAATTAATAGCTAATGCTCTTTCCATGACCCACTCTTACTTTCCAAAAGTGTAGCAAAAACTCATCAGTGATATAGTGAGTTATTTTTTTATAAAGTAAGGTTAGACATTTGCTGACAAGACCCAATTTTCAAGTGAATTCATGTATTATTTTTCTGTTTTTAGTAAAAAAATTTTGTTATAAAAATTATTTGAGACGCTGTACAACAAAATTCTCTACTATAAAACATCGACTGTTATACTAATTAACATTTTTTCTCTACTTTTATGTAGTCAACTTAAAGTTTAAGAACTTACAATCAGAAACAAATCCTGATATACTGTATTTTTAACTGGAGCACATAATTAGAGAGAATAAGAGTGGATTGTGTAAAAGTGGCTGTACAACAAAATTCTCTACTATAAAACATCGACTGTTATACTAATTAACATTTTTTCTCTACTTTTATGTAGTCAACTTAAAGTTTAAGAACTTACAATCAGAAACAAATCCTGATATACTGTATTTTTAACTGGAGCACATAATTAGAATAAGAGTGGATCATGTAAAAGTGGCAAGAGCAGTGGTTTTCTAGAGTCAAATATTTTATTTTGTTGAGCTTTGGAAAAATCTAAATTACATTTCTACTAAGGATATTTTAATTAGTTTTAATTATAATTGTTAAAGGGCCTTTAATCTTTCTTTTTTTTTTCTGGTTGATTTAAACTTACTTATCTAATTCTTTTCCAGGATGTGTCTGATGTCTCACTTTGAAACTTCAGTGGCTTCTTATTATTTACCATGTTTAATGGCGAGTTTTCAGGCCACCAGTCCCCACTATCATTCTTTTCTTTTAACCATTGTATTTCTTTTATTTTTTTATTGTTTTTTTGAGACCAGGTCTTGCTCTGTTGCCTGGGCTAGAGTACAGGGGCATCATCATAGCTCACTGTAACCTCAAACTCCTGGGCTCAAGCAATCCTCCTGCCTCAGCCTCCTGAGTAGCTGGGAATACAGGTACATGACCACAATGGGCTAGTTTTTCTATTTTTTTTTTGTAGAGACAGGGTCGTACTACATTGCCCAGGTTGGTCTTGAACTCCTGGCCTCAAGCAATCCTCCCACCTTGGCCTCCCAAAGTGCTGGGATTACAGGCATGAGCCATCATGCCCAGCCTTAACCACTGTATTTCTGGTCTGCACTGTGCCATCAAGGAAAATCCACCTGCTTCTCTCATGTGAAGGGTGTCCTATTCTCAACCCTTGGCCTTCCACATGTTTCACACAGAAGTGAAGTGGGTGTGTCATCCCCGAAGCAAGTCTCCAATTCAGTTTTCAATCCCAGTGAAGGAAGGTGGGGTTCTTGGTTTTGGTCCTTCCCTCACGCTCTCTTCCCTTGATATGCCACTGTTCTCTAGTATATGGTCCCACTCACAGCAACTCAAGTTCCCAATAAAACTTTATGGTAGCATAAGAAACCTGAGGAAAACTTTAGCTTCTTTGC
>NW_012142745.1:6226500-6228147 GCF_000956105.1 Propithecus coquereli
TTCTATTTTCAAATTTTATAGAATTGATAGGTTTGAAATTATTTTTACCTTTTTAGTTTTGATTTTCTGTTTACCTTCATTTGCTTTTGTTCCTTTTCTTCCCCCTTTTCTACAGTCTATTAAATTAGTGAAGCTTTCTATATTTTCCCCTTATTGGTTTGGAACTTATTGATTTTGTTTTCATATTTTGACTGTTTTTCTTGAATTATTTAACATACATATTATACTATATACTTTTCTAAATAATCCAAAATGCTCAGTAATTTTATTTTCGTCCTGAACAACAGCAAAAAAGCCCTTTGCACACTTTAATTGTCCACTCACATTTCGTCTTTATTGTTATCTTAAGTTTCAGTTTTGTACTTCTTGAAACAAAACGAAAATTGAGAATTTCTTATAGTCAATAGTTAATGAACATTTGTTTTCACTTCGTCAATTTTCATGCTTCCCCCATTTTCTGTATTCCGTATGTTTCCTCTAGGTTCCTTTTTCTTCTTACTGAGGTATATTCTTTAGTAATTATTTTAGTGAGGGTTGTTGTGTGGCTTTGGCTCTGTGGATAGCATTGCATTTCTGATCAATTTGTGGTCCCTGAAATAATTTATTTTGTTTTTAATCCGAACTCTATCTTAACAGTTTTCTTTTTTTTTATAGGCTATCTGTCTTTGCTATGGGTTTTGTGCAAGGGAGATGGGTCAAAATGTTAACTTATGGAGTTGTCTTGAATAGAAATTAGAATTAATGACTGCTGAGTTTCTGGTCCTCAGAGGGAAGGACCAAACCAGTGCAAAGCAAACAAGAATGGCAACCTGTCCGATAGGAAAACAGATTTTTTTATATTATGGGCATATGCAAATTTCAAAGGATATTTGGCTTTTCTACGCTTTCTAAATTTTTTTCTTGGTTCAATTCATACTGATGTTGGGGTGATAATGCTTGGTGTGCTGACCCCTGGTGGATTCAGCAAGTGCATATTTGTGACAACTTTTGGAATTGGAACAGATCTTACTCCAGGAGTCACAGACTCAAATGCCTTCAGAGGCCAGGCAGGTTATGGAAACGTGTCAAGTAACCCTGTATGTGACAAAAGATCATGGTGCCACGTGTGGTAAAACTGGTAGGCTCCACCAAAGGCACATAAGACCAAGGTTAAAAAAAATGTTGGCAAAACACATGCCATAGGTGAAACCCAGAGGGACACCTTGATTGGGCCAATCAGTTTGGCCCAAAGTACCATATTTAAGTTGCACACAGAAAGGTTATGCTCTGGCCTAAGGCCACACTCAAAGCTTGGTTTGTGTTAAATTAATAGCTAATGCTCTTTCCATGACCCACTCTTACTTTCCAAAAGTGTAGCAAAAACTCATCAGTGATATAGTGAGTTATTTTTTTATAAAGTAAGGTTAGACATTTGCTGACAAGACCCAATTTTCAAGTGAATTCATGTATTATTTTTCTGTTTTTAGTAAAAAAATTTTGTTATAAAAATTATTTGAGATGCTGTACAACAAAATTCTCTACTATAAAACATCGACTGTTATACTAATTAACATTTTTCTCTACTTTTATGTAGTCAACTTAAAGTTTAAGAACTTACAATCAGAAACAAATCCTGATATACTGTATTTTTAACTGGAGCACATAATT
>NW_012142745.1:6229832-6237035 GCF_000956105.1 Propithecus coquereli
CCTAGGATTTTTTTCCTCCATTAAACACATTTACTTAATTCTCAGAAATATTTTAGTCTGCATATTAGAATCTCTTTTCAAAATATGCCAATAAGGAGCACTTCTAAATTTACAGAAAAAAGGTTTGCTGCAGTATTTATTTTCCTTGGTATATTTCCACTAGATTTAGAATAATCAAACATAGTAATTGACCTGATTCTGGAGTTTCAATTGGATATGCCTCATTATTTTGAAGAGATTAGTATCATAGGGACTTTAGGGGATTCCTAGGAAAAACTACATCTTTTCCTCAAACAATTGATGTTAGAATTTTGATACAGATTTTCCTTTTCTTAGAACATCTCCTAATCACAGCAGGCTGAGCAAGGCTGACCTTCTACTGGCAAAGGAGAGCGAGGTAGGATGTGAACAGTCACTTGGTCTCTACTGTACCAGTCAGGGCCCACCTGACTGTGACGACTATAATGTTACTTTCTGCTATAGGAATGCAAACCTTTGGTTTCAGAGTTTGCAAAACATACTTTAGCTATTGGAAAACATAACATGTGGGGCTATTAAGATACTGTAGAGACCACCTGAGTCATCTAAGTCCAATGCCTGCATTTTACAGATTGGGTAAGTAAAGCGCAAACTTCCAGGAACCCCAAGATCTCATTGAGGGGCAGGATGAGTCTTACTTATCATGCCAACCCTGTGTGTAATTTTTAGAATATTAAGTATTAAATAGATGAATCAGGTTTGTTGGATGCATAGCGAATGAATCAAATAACTGCTGGATTTTCTAGTTCCCAAGTGCAATATCAGACAATTTGACACCAGAATGACCTTTGGTACTTGCTGCAGGTAGTGTGGACCCTGATATATTTTAGTCATCTCAAACTGAACACTATGTCTGTTTTCCTGTATCTTTACCAACACTGAGCAGTATCAGTATTTTTTACTTTTTAAATTTTTATAGGCACTGCTGTTTTAATTTTTCTTTTTTTATTAATAATGTTGAACAGCTTTTCTTATGTTTGTTGGGAAATTGTGCTTCTGTGAATTTGGAATGCGTTTTATTATGTTCTAGCTTCCAATGTTGCTGTCAACAAAAACAATTCACTCTGATATTTGATCTTTGTATGAAACCTTTCTCTCTTTCTCTGTCTGGAAATTAGTAGGTTTTTTTTTTTTTTTTTTTTTGAGACAGAATCTCACTTTGTTGCCCGGGCTAGAGTGCCGTGGCGTCAGCATAGCTCACAGCAACCTCAAACTCCTGGGCTCAAGCAATCCTCTGCCTCAGCCTCCCGAATAGCTCGGACTACAGGCATGTGCCACCGTGCCCGGCTAATTTTTTATGTATTTTTAGTTGTCCAGCTAATTTCTTTCTATTTTTTTTGTAGAGACAGGTTCTTGCTCTTGCTCAGGCTGGTCTTGAACTCCTGAGCGCAAAGGATCCTCCCGTCTTGGCCTCCCAGAGTGCTAGGATTATAGGTGTGAGCCACCGCGCCCGGCCTAGGCTCTGTTTTTGTTCCTAGTATTGTCAAGTTTCATATCATGATGTTATACTTTGGATTGGATCTATTTTGAGCACTTGGTAGGTCCATTTCATCTGAAAACTCATATCATTTAGTTCTAGGAAGTTTTTTGAACTATTTCTTTGGTAATACCCTTTCTTCTATCTTCTTCCCTACCTCCTCCCACTCCCCTTTTTCCCTTTCTAGAACTCCTTTTATTTAGATATCCAAGCTCCTAGGCCAGTCCTCCATCTTTTCTCTCCTATTTTCTCCCTACTTTCCAGTAAATTTCCTCAGCTTTACTTTCCAATCCTTCTATTATGTCTTTCACTTCTATAATGATATTTATTTCTAAGAGCTCTTCTCTAAGTATGCTTTCTTTGGTGCATCCTGTTCTTGCTTCATTTATACCCTATCTTCTCTTATCCCTCTGAAGATATTGATAGATCTTTTGAAATTTCCTTCTCCCTGTGGAGAGTCTCTGTGCCTTCTAAGTAACTTTTCCCTGTTTGTCTTGGTCTCTCCCATTTTACACTTTTATCTTTGGCTGTTAAATACGTAATCAAAAAGCAGATTGGAAGCTCTGAATGTGTGTGTAAGGTTTGTCCACCGTGGTCTTTAATTTGCGATGCTCTGGCTGGGCCATTTCTTTTGGACACCCGTCATATTAACATCTTTGTGCCTCTGGACTTCGGGGAGCCCGGTCCATCTGCCTAGAGGACTCTGCCCAGTTGCCGGTGTTCTGAGAGCTCTGCTGGGAAGAGGGCTGCAGGTCTCAGCTTCAACGCATCAACTTTCATTTACCTCCCCTACTCTCAGCAAAATATCCCCACTCTCAACTTGTTCTGGTGCCCTCTGTCTTACTCTCTCCAGGAAGACTCTAATTCCAATTTAACTGGGTGGGAGACAGCCAGTTAAAAGGCTCTGTGGGGACTATGGAGGGAATATTGAAGTCCTAACTTCTTAAACAGACTAGCAACCAATCCTCTCTGGTTTTTAGCTTCATCTTTTCATCCACTTTCATAAATTCTCTATATGCCCATCCCGGACACTTTGAAAGGTTCTCTAGAGTAAATCAGATTGCTGCTTGGTTTTCTCCACTGCCAGCTGATGAGTCAGCTTTCTAGGAACTGCTGCGGATCCTAACGTGGGCTACTGCTTTCTCCTGCCCTCTTTGTCCTTGAGTATTATGCAAAAAAGAAACAAACAACTTAAAACTCCTTTACTCTCATTTTTGTAGGATTTCAGGAGGGAGTGGAGGTTAAATGCCTGTCTCCAATCAAACCTCTTTAACTAGTGGTCTCCATTTACTTTCAGATGAACTTGAGAACCAATTTGTTTACGTCATTGACCTATTCACTCCCACCAAAGGCCAAACTCTTGGTTTTATTCATCCCTTCTACCTTCACTTGCTTACCCATTAATTTTTTACTTTTATATTTATTATATCCTTTTCTTTTCCTTTGACTTGTTTTGCAGTTGTTTCATTACATGCTTCAATTGACTGCTTAGTCTCTTTCTTATTTAGTGATAAAAGCATTTAATCCTGAATTTTCTTCAGTGTATGGTTGTGGCCAAATTCTGTAGTTACTGATACCTAGTATTCTTATTGTTATGCAATTCTAAAGAGCTCGTAATTTCAATTTTGATTTTGTTACTGACAGGAGTGTTTTAGAAGAACAGTCTTAAGTTTCTAAATGGGATTATATGTGTCATCTTTTTATTTATTGATGTCTAACCTTGCTTTGCTGCTTATCAAGAGAAGAAAGTAGGCCTGTAAAAATTTTCCTAAAATTTGTTTATTTTTTGATATTATGTCACTCCTATTTTAACAATTCTTTTTTTACCACCTTAAACTTCATAACTACCTTATGAAAATTATTTATACTTAACCATCAAGTTTAAGATGCATAGCACAGAATATTTTTTAAAACATTTACAATTTTCTCTTCTGCTTTTCCACGTATGAGTCTAAGGTGTTCATTCACTATCAAGAGATGTTGGAAAATGAGAATTATTAAGATTCCTTTGTAGAAAAGAAATGTAATAATGAACAAAAGAGTTTTCAGTTTCTGACATTTAAATGGCATTTTGCAGTAAGACAATAGGCAAATATGCTTAAAAGTCAGTTGAAAACAAAGAAATGCCTAAATTCTTTTGCTTCCACTTAATATGTCAAATGTTAGTCCTGGGCCAGAAAGATGTAAAATTTCTCCCAGAGTTCAGAGAAAATCATCTTGTCTGCCATTGGGGTTTAACCAGGAGGCTGGACTCAGGAAGGCGGAGGATGATAAACAGAGGAAGTAAAGGAGCTTGTCCCTTCTGGTCCTGGCTTTGGACTGTCTTCCTTCTCTGCCCCTTGACAGTGCATGGCTGCCTGTTCCTTAAAGCCCTAGCTCAAAATGTCATCTTCTAAATAAGGCCTTCATTGATCATCCTATTTAAAATCAAAATTTAAAATTATGACTTACCCCCTTCCATCACACCACTCCTCATTCCTTTGTGCTGCTTTATTTTTCTTCATAGTGTTAGCCAGGGGCCAAATCTGCAGGCGGCAGATACAGGCCAGGAGGGTGGTTCCTAGGGGCAGGGAAGATGGGTGGGGGGAAGGAACTGCAGGGAACACAGCTAAGGACCACAAAGAGCAGGAACTTGAGGTTTTGAGGAATACACACCTGTGGAGCTGCAATTCTGTTATAAGAACACCTGTCGCTCATGCATATCAATCATCTGGTAACATCCTACACCTCCCGTAACCCTCCCCCAGACCGGGCTAATAAAAGAAAACCACATGGGAGTCCTCAATGTCTTTCTCCACTTGTGGAGACTGACCTGTTCCTCTCTGGGACGTACTCTCACTTTGTATAGCTCCCTTCTTTTCTGCAATAAAAGCTGTTTGTGTGAAATTGCTTCCTGTCTATGGTCACTCTGTCGCACAAGCCCTGCTTGTGAATTTTCCAAGCAAGGAGCCAAAGAACCGGGACAATAGTCCACCAAGAGGCTGGACCTAACAATAGCATTTACTGCATGTTATATAATTTATTGTATTTGGCGATTCTCACTGATGTACTCTTCTTGTACAAGGCTTTTTGTCTATTGTGCTCATGGCTGAGACTTCAGTGCCTAAAATTCTATGTGGCACATAGTAGTTGCTCAACAAATATGGTAAAATGAATTCTATGAAAAAAAGTTATTCAGTATATATTTCATCACATTTAGATTCTTTAAAGTTAGTAGGTTATGTATGATACATGAATTAGGTCACGGATTGGGAATGTTCATTTACCAACAACCACCCAATTCCACCTCTGGATGGATGGAAGTTCACACCACCAATATAGAACTTTCGCAAACACACACGTCTTATGAGTTTGTTTGAACACTGTCTCGGGGGATCAAGGAATGAACCAGGGCTCCTTGTGGGCTGTGGTGCCCGTTATAGTCCCTTTTGCAATCTCCTCACTCCTTCTCAAAGGCGCTTTCCCTAGTCTAGACTGAAACTTACAAGAGTTAGAATTAAATGTGGAGAGGCAATTTTAAATTATATAGTCACATATCATTAATGTGGAGATCAGATTCATCTCTACATTTCAGAATCCAAACTCAAACTGCCTTGCCACATCTAAACTTTAGACTCTCACCAAGACCCTCCTCCCTTCCTTTTGTTTCATTTTCATTTTACTCTTGAGAAGCAAGAAGTCTGTGAGTCTGGCACAATGAAAAAGGGGACTCCTCACAGCCATATTCAAAGGGAGGAGATGGAAAATCCTAGATGCTACGTAGACGCTCACAGGCCCTGGTTGTCAGAGACAGGTCAGGTTATACGTGCATGCGCCTTTTTTCAAAAAGGTATAGACACGTGTAACAAACACAGTTGCAGAAAACTGCCATCAGAAATTATGAAGAGTATAAACCATGTAAATCTTTGGCTGCACTAGATAAATGTAACATTTTTTGTATATATATAGACATCTTTATATGTTCATGCATTTCTAGTACAATTTTTTTTTTTTACCAAAAGGGAGGTATTCACAACATATCTGATAATGATGCACTTAACAATGAAAAATTAACTTATAAATACTTTATTTCTTAGTAAACAAATTTCCTAAAAAGTTCCATCTATGTGGGCTTGTACATTATGTACATATTTTGCCTAACAGAATTTTATTGATATTTAATAATAGTTTCTTAGCAAAGGTGGTAAAATAAAACTAGGGTTTAAACTCATTACTATGTGGTTTGCCATTTGAACCGTGCATCTAATGATTCATAACGAATTATCGATCTACCCTTCAGCTATCCGCTTTTGAAGATCACTCATGCATACGCAAATGTGCACACCCATATCCACATGCACACATACACATGTGCAAAAACATTTACACAAAACTGGATTTTAACAATGTGACTGTTTCATAACATAGTAAGTCCTTTTTGCATGTTAATTGCAAAAAATAAGTAGGGAAAATGGGATTTTTAAGGACTACAGGAAGTTCATAGTAGATAACTAGTGTATTTCAGATAGTTTTGCTAGCTCAAACGAGAGGGGAGAGTATTATGATCTGGTTTAGTTTATACACCAAAGTTTCTAGGCAAAAAGCTCAGTTGATTACAGCATGATATAAGAAGGCTAATGGGCCAGCTTGAGTTTTAGTGCAGGGCTATTAACTTTACAGAAGTAGGGGGACCCTAGTCACTGTCTCATTAAACAAATGCTATTGTCACTAATGGGTCAGAATGAAGTTAGCATTTATTGAGATACGCTGCTAAGAGGTGTTACAATGAGAGCATGCCACAAGCTGCTCTTTTGGAAATTGAAGCTCCGGTCTTCTAAGAGAGGCTACAGAGGGAAAAATTTCCCACAGGAGAGACAAAGCCATGTGTCATCTGGATTTGCCAGTGGATTCACAGTTGAGTCCTATGGAGAAGAAAAGTTATATAGAGAAATAGACATTAATAGTCTGTGTATCCACACTTGGGCCCAGGCAGCAATTACTGTGCCAGGGTCATGAGGGCAGCAATAATTAGTGAGAGTCTCCAAAAGAGAAGGCGGATCTTCAGAGGCCAAAGTACAGGCTGGAAGGGGGCCCTCCCTGCTTTACCAACCTTGAGAATTGCAGTTTGTGTTCTGCCTAACAGGTTTTCTTACACGCTTAGTTAGACCTTACTTAATCTATCCCTCTGATGAGGGAGTTAGTTTTATGAATCTCATTTTTGTTTTCGAGAATGAGCAAAGTTTTAGAAACACTTATTTTGCTTAATTACTGGTTCAAGAAAATATAGATCATTCTATGAAAGTTCATTACTGAGTAATGACCCAAAACTTACATTTGAGTCAGGAGTGACATGTTCTTAAGAGAGTCCTCATGTCAGATTAAGTGGATGATCACCAAACCAAAGACTCACACTCACTAGAAACATTGCACCATCTGGGTTACAATATTAATAGCCAAAAAATAAAAAGAAAACTATGGTTTGCACTTACGTTTATGATCTCACAAAGTTGGCAGCACAAACATCTCAATTTCTGTCACCCAGACCTCACTAAATTGCTTCACAACTAATGGTTTATATGGGGGAAAAAATCTCAAATTTGTTCAGTAGGCACTTGATTTTTTCTTAGAATCACTCTTTTAGTGTTGCTATTTAAACTCCTACAAACGGGATAGAGGCCACCAAGCTTTGAACACTTGGTTTCTAGATT
>NW_012142745.1:6237845-6252359 GCF_000956105.1 Propithecus coquereli
CCTTCTTGCTATGAAGGGTACCCTCCTCAGCACCCTCCTCATTCAAATATACAAGTTGCAATAGGTTTGTGACAGTCTCACTATTTTAGTCACACACACACACTGGTTGCCTATTCCTAGAGTAGCACTGCAACAAAATGCAGACTTTGTCCTTTTCCCCCACTTGACTTCATGGTCTTTAGCTAAGTTTCCTCAGTCTATTTCAGTCTACAATTCCATTTAATTAATCGAGTGGTTATTTTTTAAACACAGAGTACAGCATTACATAGAAAATAAAACAAGCTTAATTCTATTTTATATCTGACATCAGTTCTACAAACTTATAAACAAAACAGTCCAACTATACCACATACAACAATATGCACAGCTAATATTATCTATTTTTTTCATGTACAGAATTTATAAAAGTTTCATGGTATCAAGTTCTCCAAAAACACTTTCTAATAAACCAACACAAACTTTCACCAAAGTATTTGCCAAGAAAACCTACCTTCAGGTCCATTTCAATTTATAAAGCTCTGTCCAGTCTGATGAAACAACCTGTTATTGGGGACACACATCAACAAACATTAAAAGCACAGGTTTTGGAATTAGAGACTTGGGCCCAATTCTCGTACCCCATTAACTATTAGTGGGATCTCACAAGAGTTTTTATGTCACTAAGCCTGAGTTTTTTCATAGGATCTTGCTAGAATCAGATAATCTAATACTGGTAAAGTGTTTATCACCGTGATGGTACGTCAGGAGGGCTTTAAAAGCAGTACTTAATACTAGCAGCTGTCTATAATTTCCACTTTTTACTTAGTTGAAATCAAAGATGAAATACTTTCCATTTATTATTAAAAGCCAAAAATATAATCCTACATCAAGATTGTCATATCCCCAGTAATGCAGTGCAAAATTTATGGAGTTCATTTAAGACTTTCTTTGAAGACACTTAAGTGATCATTAAGCACATTCATCTGAGATTTACTGAGTGCCTACACCCACCACATACCAGACATTGTGCTGAGGAATTTATTCAAGAATCACAACTACAGAAAGAATCCTGACTTAGAATTTTAATTTTCCCACACTGCAAGAATTCTTATATGTGTTATATATATTTGAACTATACCGTTATTAAAATACTGAAATTTGACAATTTCATTAACTTACTGAAAAATATACAAGTTTATTTTGAGCCTCTTCAAGCATAATTTTAAAGCCATTTTTGCGTGGTTCGCTTGAGGTCAGCTTAGGTACTAATACTGAGGGATCAAATTACTTAAGTGACACATTTACAGATTTGTCATTTCTAAAATTATTAAATGCATGGGGTTTCAAGACATTCTAGCTGTTTGTGTTCTTCTGGGAGCTAGTTTCATGGCCAATCTATCAACCTGTTAAATTCTGTCATTCTTTTGTCTTCTCTACCTTCTGGCTAAATAATTGATTTGGTATAGGAAAGGCATGCAAAGGAAAACATTTTTTTAAAATTGTAGATTTGAATTTATCTAACCGTGTTACCCACTTATGTAAAACTTTCACTGAGATTGTGTGTGGGGAGGGGGTGTATTTTCTTTTACATGGACACATTCCAGAGTAGCAGCCATCACCTTCCCTGCTCCCCTTCCTACCAAAAGTTGTTATCGGCAAATATAAAGCCAACAAAAATATGCAAAACTCCACATTGTGATGCTTCATGTATTATCTTTACCTTCAGTTTGCCATATTATATAGTCTTTTACTTAAGTGAATGAGGTACAAAATAAATGACACATTTTTTAAGTGGAAAATTACATCAATTTGCAACATAGAATATAAAAAGGCTTAGGATCCAGAACCTAGGTCCAACTCCTGGCTCTGCCACTTCCTACCAGTAACCTCAGGCAACACTGGTATAATAATGGTTAACCTCATAGAGCCAATGACAACTGAATACATACACATAAAGCACTCAGAATAGTTCCTGGCACATGGTAAGCACTTAAATCTTATTGTTTAACATTTCACATTATTTCTGCTTTGGGGACTAGAAATAATTTATAATAATTTTGCTAACCTAAAATGTTTTAACATCCATACTAATAAAATGCAAAATACTTATTGACTATGCACCATATATACAGTAAAATACATGATTTACAATCAATGTGTAACAGCTTTCCTTCCAAGATTGAGCCAATCTAATAGTGTACATCATATAATTTATAAACAATCAGGCTACAGAATTTGAGTCTTACAGCACACAGGCAAAGAGAAAATCCTATTAATATTAGTTGGTTATTCAAAGTATTTAAAACTGTAAACATTATTTTCCAAATCGAGGAACTAAATAATATTTAGAAACCTAAGATGATGCCAGTGTACTAGTCTCTCAGAGATGTAGGCATAATCTTAAGATCACTGGTTCTCACCTAAGTCATTCCTGCGAACCAACATGCTGGGTGAACACAACGCCAACAGTGCTTCACCATGACAAGGACTCTTGTTGAGAAGGCTTATCAGCAGCATCCCGGGGGTTTGGCAGTGGCATATGTCTATGTTTACAATGCTACACAGGTCACTCTAGTATACCCTTTAGAAAGGAACATTCCCCTTCCCCCGTTCCCTTTTTAAATTCACTGACATAAAGAATCCTTGCAATCACAACCACTTTTTATTTTGTGAGGCTGTGTGTTCCCTAATTGCAATGGATTTTCAATCTTTAAATAGTATAACAATTCAAAATAAACACTGTCCTGGATTTGAAAATGATAGCAGATAATTACAATTTAACAATTACTGAACAGAGATTACATCATTTTTTGCAGTTGGAAAACTATATATCCACCCTCCTTAAAATTCAAGTAAGTCTCCAAAATTTATTCACACCTACAGGATTGAATGGTTAGGATGCATCATTCTTTCAAATTAAAGCATCAAAAACTGAGAAAAACACCATCAATGACCTACTGCTGAAAAGAAGGCAATGTCAAATGTATATGGTTATGAGCTTTATGCTTTCATACTTATAGTGCTAAAACATATGTTTTGGTGACCTAATTTTGTTCTTCAATGCAGCATCATCAGCATTCCCCAACCATTCAACTCAACTGCAACTCAGAAATGCGTTTTAACATATTTATAAGCATTTAGAAGCATAAGTATCAAACCTGTCCTCCAAAACTAACTAGTATGTCCCTAAACTCTAGTTCTGCTTTGTACAGCCACACTTGAGATAATGACATAAATTAAACTTTAAGTTTAAACTAATTTTTAAGGGTTTAAATTAGTACTTAAATTCTGTTTTAATGTCTCATTTAGGAGATTTCAAATAAAGTTTATTAACTGGACAATCTGAGCTGTCCTATTTCCCAAGGTGTTATATATCATTTAATTGGGAATTGAGAGCAATAAAATTCTCACACCTGAAATAACACTATCTTCCTATAGATAAACAGCTTACCATTACAGAAAATTCCAATTATGTAAAAATCTGAAGTGAAACCCTTCAAGCTTTCCATGTTACAACTGACTTACTAATGCTCAAGCATGGTAAAAGTGTCCTGAGAGTAATGTTCATGATATTTTTCATTGGCATCTTAACTGCATCATGTAAAAGTGGAAAATGTAGAGATTAAGAGCATAAGGCTTATAATTCTACAGTACAGATGGAGACAAAATTAAATGCAATAAAAGCATATTTGCAAGTCTAAAAGTAAAATTATAACCCAAGACGCATGGGGAAAAATATTTATGTGGAGTTTTTAATCCATATTAGAATTCAGTTGTTGTAACTTGACCATAAACTTAAACAGAAACCATCTTCTGAGACATACATTCTAATAAATGTATCGACAGTATTGATAGTCAACGAAGGGTCAGTTATTTGAACTTAATGTTAACATTTCATTTTTCTATCCAACAGAAATCTATAGTGGTTTGCCCCAATTACATATCTGAAACATTGTCTTATGAAAACGAAATGAAACAAAATTAAATAAAATTGAAGATAAAAATATTCTGGAAGCACAGGATAACTTACAGGCATCTTCAGCACAAAGCACATCTTTGAAAACGTGAAATGATGACTCTTTGGAGGACAATAGCTAAATATCCAAGAATCATCAGGTTTGAAAAATATTGCTTAATCACTTTCCAAAACACAGTTAGCCGTAAGAACTGAAGATTTCGTTAAAACTATCAAG
Organism: Propithecus coquereli; assembly: GCF_000956105.1. Taxonomy (NCBI): domain Eukaryota; kingdom Metazoa; phylum Chordata; class Mammalia; order Primates; family Indriidae; genus Propithecus; species Propithecus coquereli. Next base: position 6,242,018 of record NW_012142745.1, read on the forward strand.
GTAATCATATTTATTGCATCTTTAGATTGCATTTTGAAACAGAAAATTAATAGTGCACCACAGCTTCACCAAAATATATATTTAATGAGGGGGACCCTACGATATTTATAAACAAAGTGTAGACTGTATGTGCTTTTCAAAGGGGCTGAATTAAACATAACCAGCTGCCAACTTTGTGCTCTGACATACTTGAATTAGTGGGTATGTGTATACTAAATTCATTTATTTCTGTCTACAATAAATGAAATAAAAACATCACCCTATACAATCCACTATTAGCAGTGAGTACAACAGCAAAAAATTATTGTACAATTTATACATACTAAAATATTTTCTTTCTCTAGAAATAACTCAGAACAAAACCTAATCATTATAAGACTTAATCTGGGAAATCTCGAATTACAATAGGGAAAAACCAAATGAGGGTATGTACTGAGCCCAAAACAAAGGTTCTTGGTCATAAGGCTATAAGATTAGTAAGTGCAAGTGGTAGAATAAAGCATGCTCAAATTGTATGCTTGGGTCTTTGTATATTTACCAAACCTTTAAATTAAACAAGACTAGCTAAAGAAAATGCCTTAAGCAGAGCACGATAATTGGGAATTCTGCATTTCTTTTGCCATTTTTTTTTTTTACCCAACTTACACAATGCGCAAAGTGCTAAGCAACACTACAGAAACACATTTACATCAACACTGAAGACCTGGGGAAATGAAATCCAACAATTTTATTTTAATGAGCTGTATTTTCTAAATTTCTGTTTTATTTTTTCCTGTTTTCATACAGTATTGAAAACAAAACGCGGCACATTCACATTTTCCCGAGGAACTGTAAAGATGATCTCTACAGGGATAAACGTTGTAAAGCCTGAAGCTCAATCAACTGATGTTGAAAACTCTCAAAGGGAGTAAAGGCTTGATCTGAATGGTCTAGAACATGTACTGTAATTTAATAGAAGAGATGGTCGTCTTAATATTTAATGATTTAAAAGAACTTCCCAGTCCATGCGAAGAGTACAGTCCAAGAATAAATCAAATTTCTGAACGCATTTTATGCTACATATGTGTATACTTTGCGATCCTCAGGTGTTCGTGCCAAATATTCTCTCTCAATAAGTCCTTCAATACGTTTCTTAATAACAACTGGACTTGGTAAGAATCGAGCCTTCAATTGTTGAGTTACCTAAAAAGGAAGGCAGAAAGACTAATTCCTAACATTTCCACATAAACACACAAAAATTAAAATTCCTACCTTTGAATAGAACTGATGTGTCATTTTAAGACACAGAGATAAAACTTCAGTAACTAGATTACCAGTTATGCTAAAGATTAATTGAACTAGTAGAATATATGGGTATAAATATACACCTAAATATACACCACCTAATAATTTAACCATGTTGCTGCTGTCATCTACTGACTTGTGGGTTACTCACCCAATTCACACAACTTGGGTAGCATAGTATGTTTAAGGAGCACAAACTCTGGACCCAGACTGCCTGGATTCAAATCCCAGCTCTACCACTTCCTAACTCTGAGACCTTGGGAAGTTGGTGTGTACATTAAATGAGTTAATAGATGTAATGCCTCAGAATAATGCCTATCCATAGTGAGTGCTACTGTTGTCATTCTTTTCTCCAAATGCTGTCAGAATCCTAACTATTGTGATATCAGTAATAATTAAACATAACAATAGCAGCAGCCACAGTATGATTGTACTATTTAACAATCATTTTTCATATCTTAACTTATTTAATGCTCTTTAATCTTGCAAAGTACATTGTCTCATTTTACAAATGAGGAAAAGAAGCCAGAGAGGAAAAATTAGATGAACAAGTACTAAAAAAAACAGAACCAGCAGAGATGCATCTAAACCCTTCTGGTCTCAAAGTCCATGTTCTTTCCACTAATCCACCCTGCCGCTCTTGCAGATGATCCATCCATCCGTGAGCCAGCTTTTCTTTTACTCTTGTTTATCAGTTCATTTCCCAAAGCCACAATGGATTGATAATTCTTTGAAATCTGAAACTTCAGCATTTCACTCCGCAACTAAAATCTACCATGCTTCCAGGATTACCAGTCCACTATCGACTAGGTTGCTCTCCACCCACCACCTGGGATCTCTCATCCTTTGATGCTTTTTCCCAGGCTGTTAACAGCTTCTTTTGACCTTACCTCCTTCCTCACAAGGCCTAGACTGCATTCAAGATCACTTCAGCTGCACTCTCAATAGTCCCTCCACACCCTGATTGTTTGGTACTATTCCACAAACACCCTTTGATCCAATCTACATTCTGTACCTACGACATCATTACAAATTTACTACAGAGTTCTCTGCTGAGTGAAGTTGTAGTTCTTACAACATTTGTGTAGATTGGGAGTCAGCAAACTGTAGTCACAGGCCAAATACAGCCTGCTGCCTGGTTTTGTAAAATTTTACTGAAACACAGCCACATTCTTTTGTTTATATATTGTCTATGGCTGCTTTCATGCTGTAACTGGACAATCACAAAAACGTTTGCCAACCTCTGGTATAGACTGATAATGCAAATTTATAGTATTCAAGTTCAGCAAGTTCCTGAGCACCATTCTTTGACAGATACTATTTCAAATTTTTGACAAGCCCTTTAAACTTTTCAACCCAGTCTTGTCCTATAACCTCATATCCTGTTTTACACAGGCCATTTCACTTTGAAATTCCTCAAATTCCCACCCCAGATACGTACATTTATCCATACTCATATCCACCCTTGCTCAGCACATACCCCTGTACTAACCCTGCCCTGGGTTCTCAGGAAGAAGCATACTCAGTAACACTCACATTAATATATCTACACCCATCTATATTCTCTATACGATCCTTACCTTTCCTTTTCTAGACTTTGGTATTATCCTCTTATCCCATTTTTTCCTTTTGTTTTTAAACATCCCGTCCTTATCCTTAGGATATAAACATGCTCAATATCTTCCCATCTAGAAAAAAAAAATCCAGAACCCCTCAACTCAACACTTAATCTTCTAATACTGCTCTCGCTGCCCTTTCCCAGGACCAGTATCTCAAAGAACAAGCCACTCTTGGTGGTTTTCTCCTCCACTTACTTCTCAAGGCATTACCATCAGATATCCACTTTTACCAGTCCAGTGAAAATGTGTGAAAGTTAAACACAGTCATCTAACAATATGTTTTAAGTGTTTTTCAACTTGGGCTTTTCATGATTTTTAAAATTACTGACCACATGCTCCTTGTAATTCTCTTCCCTTGTTATGGGACACTGTCATTTTTTCTTTTCTTTTTCCTCTATAGATAGCAGTGTTCTCAAATTTGTGCATCAAAATCACCCAGAGTGCTTATTAAAACCAGATTGTTGGGTAACTCCATAGTTTCTGATCCAATAGGTCTAGCTGGAGCCTGAGAATCTTATTTCTAACAAGTTTCCAGGTGATGCTCATGCAGCTAGTCCAGGAACCACACTGTGAAAACCAGTGCTTTAAAGGCTTTCTTTAGTGACTTTATATAATGATCTTTTTCCTACAATGGTTGAGGAGAGGGTCGATCCTACGGTTTTCTCTTCTTGCTCTCCATGATATCTCGAGCAATTTAATCCATACCTGTGGTTTTAACTACATTCCCATTCACTGAATTCCTAACTCAGCTTCTAGCCCTCACTTTTCTCTTGACTTTTGGCCAGCATAATGGATACTTGCTACTGGATATGCCAAAATATAATAAAGTTAACTTGTACAAAACAATATTAACTGACATCTAGACCAAAGCAGCAAATTACCCTTCCTTTTTTGGTTAAAGAGACCAACCTCATCTAGTCACTCAAGCCAGAAATCTAAAGCATTCTCAATTCCTTCCTCTCATTTCCCACTGTTAGTCAATAAATCCTGTCACTTCTATTTCCCAATTATTTTTATTCAGCTTTCTACCCTCTCTCTACCAACAGTCTACCCAGGCCCTAGTCATCTCCTACCTGACTATTTTAATGGTCCCAATGGGTCTTCCCCTTCTTAGTTTCCTAATTTGTAAAATGGAAGCACTCAATAAATGGTAACAGCTATTAATTTTTAGAAATAAAAATAGTTTGCTTACACAAAGGCATTAAAATTCTGTGAAAATTTTTTTATTCTTCATAATGAACATTCTATTATTTTCACTACAAATGCCTCAGTTCTTAAAGTGTGCACATATTTCAATGTATCACTCACTATGTTTAATTATCAACTGAGTGCTATGCTTTGAATGAGAAGTGTTACATGACTAAAGTTTCCTAATTTTTAAATTGCTTTTAAATTTAGTGGAATACAGTAATTTCTTAAATTTAAATTGTCAGTAATATTATTCTGTTTTGTTCCATATTAACCCAGTCTTGAAGGGTCCTCACCTCTGCTACTAAAACATTGTGCTGCATCTTCTTTCTAGATTTCATTATCCGCACTATAGCAGCCTCTATCTCATGTTTTCTGTCGTCGTCTACTTTCTGCCTTGTTTCTTTCCTTTCTGGGTCTGATTCGCCTTGTTTGGCAGCAACTAAAATAGAAATAAAGGCATTTATCATAAATGGAATGAAAAAATTTGGCTTATAAACAAAACTAAAATATAACTTAGCATTATCCACAGAGAAAAACCAATTTCAAACTGCATATATACACATACTTATTAATCCAAGTACACAGTCAAAAAGTGTCTCTGTCAATGTTAACTTCAATACTAAATTATTCTTTTCAAAAATTAGGAATTTAATTTTACTGAGAAAGTAAAATCAATTTCACTTCTACAGAATACAATGTAATTCCTTTCCTGAAAGAAAAATGACAGTTGGGTATCTTCAGTAGTAAAACTATCAATAAACAATTTTCATTGCTTATGATTTCCAGAGGTCAACTAATATTTTACCACCATGACTCCAAGTTAAATCTCACCAAAAGTATCTCAGGTGAATATCTGTTAACTTACTAACTCAAATGTAGCTATCATCTCTAATGCCTTTCACAGGGAGGAAAGCACATGTATTGCCAAGATCTGGCCCACTAAATAAATAATTAAAAAGTACCACTAGGATGTCAGTTAAAGGAATTCCGTAACAGTGAAGTAATTCATTTGTATTTCTTGCCAAAATCTCCTTGGATTCTATTATTTAACAATTTCTTGTCATATATTTTATTAATTTTCTTTATGTCACAAACTTAGTATCACAAATTCATTCATACTATATTCCAATCTTTAGGAAAGTCTTACTCTGTTCTTCCCAGTAGTCTTGAAAGCAACCGCTAAGGGAGTCAATACATAAGACCCCTCTCCTACAACTTTGCTCTAATTGAAATAGCAGGGAAAAAAATAACTAATTTTTTTGTTTATTCGGTCATCAAAAGGAGATAGATGTGAAGTTTCTGGAGGTAGAAACTGGAAAATTACAAAGCAGCACATGAGACATTGCTGACTTAGGCATGGACACAGCCACGAGACAGCAGACTGTACAGTTTAGAAGATCATTCTGGTGTGTGTATTCATTCAGCTGTTTCTAATTAGAATCCCTAGGTTAAGAATACTGCATTCAGTGTCATTTCCCAAGTATTAAAATAATCAATATCTTAGCAAAAAAGACGAAAATTATATTAAAATAGCCTACTAAGAATAGTGCTTTTCTTCAAAAAGGTCAATGTCATCAAAAAATAGAGACAGAGGTACTGGTTTAAATTATTATAAATAGAACTTAAGATACATAAAAATTAAATATAATGCAGAAACCTTGATGGAATCCTAGATCCAGACAGTAAGCTATGGTGGAGATTTTTGAGACAACTGAGGACATATAAATGAGTGGTATAAATGAGGATATGGAATTGTTAGTTTTCTTGGGTGTGATATAGCATTACAGTGATATGGGAAAATATCTTATTCTAAGGAGATGTATGCTAAAGTATTCAGGGGAGAACTGTTAAGATGTCTGCAAATTAATTTCAAATGCCATAGCAAACATATATACACATATATGCACATACATACATACACATACTAATGGGGACAGAGAGAAAGAGAAAGCAAGTGTGGCAAAATTTTACTGACTGGTAAACATAGATCATGGCTATACTGATGTCCATTACAGTGTCTTTCGCCTTTTCTATGGATATGAACATACTTAAAAAAGCTGGAGGAAAAAAAAAAAGAAATAATAGTTCAAACGATCCCTTTGGTTCATCTGAATTTGGTTACCTAAGTAAGTGTACTTTTTAAATACCCACTGAAAAAAATAAATGGGAGGATTTTGGTGGTGATATGCACTGAATCACGATGGTTTTTAAAAAACACAGTAAGAGAGCAGAGGCTCACTCCCAGAGCCTAGCACAGAAGGTGCTGCTGCGCGCGTGCCTACATATGATCTACGGGGTTTGAAAGGTGAGTGGTGGTAAAGACTGTCGGCTCTGGAAACTGCTGCAGATTATAATGAATCTAATTCTTTTCAAAAGGCTGTGTTATTTGAGCAATTCTTTTAAATTCTTTGAACTTCTGTTAATTGGCTATACAGTAAAAGTGACATAAATAGGTAAAGGTTTCAGTATTTGATTATGTTACTGAGCCTTTGACAATTTATTAAAACTAACATGGTCACAATGTTTACCACTCAAGAGAAAATTTTGACTTAAAATAGGAGTAAGAGCCAAGATCATCTAAAAACCATCCCCAATTAAGTGCACACTTAACACCAAAGTCTAAAAATGCATGAAGAAAAGACTACTTTTATGGATAACACTAATACCTGATAATATTACTGCTAGACATGGTAGACTCTGGGATTACAAAGACAGTTACATATTTAAGGTAAAAGAGGGTAAAGCTAGGTAATCCAGATAATATATCCCTATATATTTTCCCCATATTGAGAATACAAATGAGCCCTGAATCCAAAACTTTTATCTACCCCAATCAATATAGTAATATGTCTTGCAATGGAAGAGAAAGAAATTTTTTTATTCCACAACACTCACTAGTACAGTTTTATTTTTAATATACAATTATTTCACAAAGACACGGGCCAATCTTGGTTGATGAAGATACAATGATAAAGTTTGTAACTACAGGGCAAAGGAGTCAAAGCTTTAAAACAGATACTAACCTGCTTTACAAAGCATATATATATAAAAAAATTTTATGTGTATAGTTCTATGTACACATCAATATATACTGACAATCAATTGTATATTTAACATTAAAGTAATTTTAAGACAGTATCTTTCATTAATGTATAATATAAACACAATTTTTTAAAAATCAGAAAATTATAGTCATTTTAAAAATGATCTTATTTATCTTAGTTTATAATCTGTGTTTTCTTACACAGATATATTAGTTGTAATGGATACATTAGTACTGGGAAGCTTATCTAATACTGGTTTTGAAACCAGGTAGCAAACTGCATTAGCTTTAAACATCAGCAAGAGTGCTCTTTTCCCCCTTAAATACATAAAAAACATGCATCTTACATTATGTTAAATATACAATGAATAGGATTTTCACTATCAACTTAAAAGTAAGGCTATACTAAAAACTTCACAACGGTGTCATTTCTGTTTTTAAATTAGAGATGAGTTTTAAGACTTTGAAACTTAAAAAATATTTATCAAAACATAAATAGCGGCCAGGCGTGGTAGCTCACGCCTGTAATCCTAGCACTCTGGGAGGCCGAGGCGGCAGGATTATTCAAGATCAGGAGTTCAAGACCAGCCTGAGCAAGAGTGAGACCCCGTCTCTATTAAAAATAGAAAGAAATTAGCTGGACAACTAAAAATATACAGAAAAATTTAGCCAGGCATGGTGGCACATGCCTGTAGTCCCAGCTGCTCGGGAGGCTGAGGCAGGAGGATTGCTTGAGCCCAGGAGTTTGAGGTTGCTGTGAGCTAGGCGTCCACCAGGGCACTCTATAGCCCAGGGAACAGAGCAAGACACTGTCTCAAAAAAAAAAAAAAAAAAATTCAAATAGCTACATTTAAAGATCAAACTTTATATGAGTAAACTCCCAATTCTGAAAAATCTGTAAATCAGCTTTAAAAACAGACTTCCATTGATTAGTTAACTTATCCAGTTAAAAACAATTTTAAGTACTAATATGTTCATAAAATTATTTTCCATTTGTTGAAAAACACGGAAAGTACCTTGTTCACACTGTGAATTACTTTTTTAAATGCTTACTGTACTTGGATATTTTGATACAAACACATATCAATAAAAGCTGCTTATTTTTTACACCTGTCATGTAGCATCAGAAAAGCATTACTTTTTTAAAAGAAATCCAACAGATAAGAATTTTTCTAGAGAAAAAAATACATAATTTTTTAAGAGGAAAAATATAATTCCAGATACCTGTTTGAATCTTGACTCTGTGTAGTTTGGATGTGAACTGATCATTAACTGTAAATATGTGACCATTTTCTATTTCCTTTGACTTGGGTTCTTTTGTAAGAACCCGCTGTGTTGGTTTACCACAGGCGAGGGACTGTAGGGCTCTAACAAGCTCTCTTTCAGGGATATCTGTCTCTTGTTGAATTTCCTGAAATTTCATCAGATTGACATAATTAGACTTTTAAGATAAAAGCAGATTAGTTAATTAGCAAGTAAATTGACCAAGCGGTAGTCACACAGAGGTAATTCCATTACAGAAATAATTTCCAACAAAGAATTCCCTGAATATTATGACATGTCACTAAAATCTCATTATCTGAACAAACTTGAAGAATAAGTAATTCAAATTATAAAATACTAAAAAGACATCTACTTTTTTGTTTCAGAGACAAAATGCCTAGTCTAAAAATGTCATCCAGAAGAGATGATTAGTAACCTGCTTTAGTATTCAGGCAAAAATAAAGTGTTAGCCTACATATAATTGCTAATTTTAGAAATACTTTACAATCTTCCATCCAAGTTTATCCACACTACTCTTTTGTTTAGTAATTCTGTCATAGAAAAAAGCAAAGTAAGCCTGAGCTTAGGCCTTCCATCAAACAATCAAAATTCACAATCCAAGCTGACTATATATACTGCCTGTATGACCAAATGAAAAAAGAAAGATTAAATGCCTGGAAATGAACACCAGACAATGAAAATCAGTAAGAAATATGTTTTGATTTTTGCTGTACATTATGGTATGAATAAAATACAATACTGGGGGGAAAAAGCAGCTGGAAAAAAATGCTGTATAAATTTTAGTTCATTTTTCTCTTATGTCAATGGGACAGCAAGACAATTGTTCACTTGTATGATTTAGTCCTTGTAGGTCTATAGGGATGTACAATTAAGTAAAAGTCTCTATACTAGGACCTATTGCTTTGATGTCCTGCATAAAGTTGCTTCTTTCTCAAAAGCAGCTCAGGAAGAGTGGGCACGAAGACAGTGATATTTAGATTATCTGAATAACTGATTTGGAGAGCCATTCTTCCAACAGTACAAGAGTCTCCTCGAACAAGTGTCGGTTTTTCCAAAGGATCGTCAAATACATGAGGATTCAGAAAAAAGTGAATTTTGGTGATTAAATTAGGCATATTCCTTTCTTCAAATAATCGCTGGTTACGTGTCTCCCTACTTAAGACATTTCAAATGGTATAAATGTTAATAATCCCAGAAAATTAAATAGGTGCTATTAATTATTTGAATGGAGATGGTAATTATTATGCACATGCTAAAAGTGACTTATTTATATATTTTAATTACACTGCTTAATTACATTCAAAGAATTAGAAGTACCTTCTTAAGTGATATTTTAAACTTACAGATCATTCCTAGAAGGAACTACTACAATTCAATATGTACCTTCTATGTCTTTTCCTATTCATTTATATATATACACACACGAAAATACAAATACACATAGGAATGTACATGAACACATCCTCTTATACACTAACATTAATGTAAACACAAATGAGGTCATAACATATGAATTTCTCTATTAATTTCTTCAGACTTTCCTTGTTAAGGAGATTAGGGAATTGTATAGTACTTTAATAGGATATAGACGGAGATTCAGATTGTATCCAATTTTCTGTTGGTACGTGCATTTCTGTCTTTGAGCACAAAAGCCAGTTTTCTCAAGCAAATTTCTAGAAATGCATTTGCTTCCTCAAAGTTATAAATATTTTATGTTTGACAGATACTGACAAATTACCTTTCAAATTTCTTACAATTTAACCTCACAATAACAGTATGTAAGTATCTACTCCCCTACACCCCCAATACCAGATTTTCTTTTTCTTTTGCCTATTGGGCTAAAAGTGATATCTCATTATTTTCATTTGTACTTCCCATGACCACTAGGAGGGAAAACCCCATCTTTTTATATTTACAGGTT
>NW_012142745.1:6254309-6262915 GCF_000956105.1 Propithecus coquereli
CAACTGCTCAAACCTTACAATTACTACAATACTTTCAAAACTATCCTTTCAACAAATTTCCTTATGTTGACCCTTCTTTGTATTCCAGGGATAAATCCTATTTGGAAATAGTGCATTATTCTTTCAATATACTGCTGAATATAACTTACTAATATTTTATTTAAGCTTTTATGCTGAACAACCTATAGTTTTCTTTTTTGTCTTCCTCGTTCAGTTTTAGTAATGAAGTTTTGCCAGCCTCAGATATTTCCCAACAGTAGTATGTATATTTTGCCTTCTGAGTTCAAAGTTCTCTATATGGCTTTCAATTGTAACTTGCTAATTGTGTTTGTTATTCAAACCTTCAACAACCACCTTTTTAATTTGTAAGGGACTTCTGTTACCTTTTCTATAAATCAGCATTTATCAGTAAACGACATGAAGAAAAGGATATTTTACCAAGAACTGTCTATTTCTCCTTGTACTTTCATTCTCCCTTCTGTATTGTGAGGTTATACCACGAATAATTTTTATAAATTCTTGATTAAATATCAAATATCACTGTTTAATGGTTTTCTATTAGAATTCTACTGTCTTACACTAATATTGCTATTGTTTATAATTAGTTTTTATAATTGAGTATTATTCTCAGAAAATCTTAAAAAGTTTAACAAAGAACATTAAGAAAAATATGCATTAATAATTATTATCCACACCTCTTTCAAAAACCAACTGCTAAGTTAACTAAAATCCAAGGCACAGACTACCACTGTACATATTTCCTATGCTTAGCTGTTCTAAATCACAATAAAGTTATCTTTAGTCATTCAAACAATACATAAAAGGAAGAAAGGGCCTTAGCAGCCCGACTAGTATGGATTAAATATAACACCACAAATTAATGCCACTTGGTGTAGCCAGCTTCTAAGATAGTTCGCAGTGATCCTGGTATAGTTTAACCACATGTAGTCCTCTCACTCTATCAGGGCTGACCTGGGTGACCAAGAAAATGAGGAAGTAACAGTATGTGACTTCCAAGGCTAGGTCATAAAGACACTGCAGGTTCTGCCTGGGGCTCTTGGATAGCTCACTCCGAAAAAAGCTAGCCATCAGGATTTGAGGACAATCAAACAGCTATGTGGAAAGGTCCATGTGGAAAGAAACTAAGGCCTGTTACCAACATCCAAAACAAACTTGTCAGCCATTTGAGCCACCTTGGCAGTGTATTCTCCAGCCCCAGTCAAACCGTTAGATGACTGAAGCCGAAGTCAACACCTCAACGCAACCTCATGAAAGACCCCAAGCCAGAACCACCCAACAGTCCCTTCTGAATGCCCTAACACGTAGAAACCATGAGAGATAATAAACTGTTAGTGATTGTTTTAAATCACTAAGTTTTGAGATTTGTTATGTGGCACTAAATAACTAATACACCATCTTACTGAACTCGTAAAGAACATTCAAAGATAAAAAGATCACCTTCCTTAAAATTATTATATTTCAACTATGTCCAATAATTTGTGGAGATGATTTCGGTATAAGAGCTGGCTAACAAAACTTTAGCAACAGAGCGTAGAGAAACATAAAGTATGAGTAAAGATACACTTCTTGTGTCTTCTCACAATGCCCAGGATTTGAGGTGTAAGCAGCCCGAAGGCTTTGGAGCCACAGAACATGGCATTCTATATACACTATGCTTGGGCTTCTGATTTGTTTAGCTAAAGTTTTTAAAATTAGAGAAATTTCATACTTTTTCTTTTCCCAAACTGGTTGGGAAAAAGAAAAGTAAGCTTGAACTACTAAAATTTCCAATTTCAGTAACAGCTTTGTATTTTTACTTATCCCATTTTTTTTTTTTTACCAGTTCCTTATATTAATAAATTAGGACTCTGAAAACCAATTCTAACATTTTCAACTAGCTTATAATGCTTAAAATATACTAACCATGAGAGCTGTAGATTAAAAATACCCATAAAAACCAGTTGTTAGGGATAATTACACTTCACCTCTGCCTTAAAAGCCTTATAATGCTTGAATAAGGTACTCAATGCTTGCTTAATCAATATTCATAAGACTCAATCACATATATTAATAACTTGTGCTTGAAAATCAAAGTTATTCTCCAGGTAAGACCCACTTGGAAATATATGGGGAAAAAACTCTCAGCCACCAAACACCTAGATTTCAAACATTTTCTTTAAGGACAGCACACAGAAATGGTAATCTCTTAATTATATTCACCACATAAATGCAAACATGTAAATGAGTATTAAAATAGCCCTAAACAATTCTCAAAAAAATTGAAATCATACCAAGTATTTTTTCTGACCATAATGGATTAAAACTAGGAATCAAAAAACAAAAGAACACTGGGAAATATACAAACAGATGGAAATTAAAAAATATGCTCTTGAATGACCAACGACCAATGAAGAGATTAAGAAGGAAATTTAAAAATTTCTTGAAACAAATGAAAATGAAAACACAACATATCAAAACCTATGGGATACAGCAAAAGCGGTATTAAGAGGAAAGTTCATAGTAATAAAGTGCCTACATCAAAAAAGTAGAAAAGCTTCAAATAAACAACCTATTGATCCATCTCAAAGAATTAGCAAAACAAGAGCAAACCAAATCCAAAATAAGTAGAAGAAAAGGAATAAAGACCAGAGAAGAAATAAATGAAATTGAAACAAACAAAAAAACAATACAAAAGATCAATGAAACAAAAAAAATTGGTTTTTTGAAAGGATAAACAAAATAGACACACCTTTGGCCAGATTAAGAGAAAAAGAGAGAAGACTCAAATAGATAAAATTAGAAAAAGGAGATATTGCAACTGGTACTGCAGAAATCCAATAGATCATTAGAGATTACTGTGAGCAACTGTATGTATGTCAATAAATTGGAAAACCTAGAAGAAATGGATAAATTCCTAGACACATACAACCCATCGAAATTGAACCAGGAAGAAATCCAAAACTTGAATAAATAACATGTAATGAGATAAAAGCAATAATAAAAAGTCTTCCATCAAAGAAAAGCCCAGGACCTGATGGCTTCACTGCTGAGTTCTACCAAGCATTCGAAGAAGAACTAATACCAATACTAAATTATTCCAAAAACTTGCGGGGGGGTTACTCCCAAACTCATTCTGTGAGGCCTGTATCACCCTAATACCAAAACCAGACAATGATACAACAAAAAAAGAAAACTATATGTCAGTATCACTGATGAACATAGATGCAAAAATCCTCAACTAGGTACCAGCAAACCAAATTCAACAACATATTAAAAAGATTATTCATCATGATCAAGTGGGATTCACCTCAAGGATGCAAGGATGGTTCAATCAATGTTATACATCATATCAGAAGAATGAAGAGCAAAAATCATATGATCATTTCAATTGATATTGAAAAGTATTAAATAAAATTCAACATCCCTTCATGATAAAAATTCTCAAAAAAACTGGGTATAGAAGGAACTACCTAAACATGATAAAAGCCATATATGACACCCACAGCTAGTATCATATACAGAATGGGGAAAAACTGAAAACCTTTCCTCGAAGATCTGAAACAAGACAAAGATGCCCACTTTCACCACTGTTATTCAACATAGTACTGGAAGTTCTAGCTAAAGCAATCAGATAAGAGAAAGAAACAAAGGGCATCCAAATTGGAAATGAAGTCAAACTATCCTTGTTTGTAGATGATGATCTTATATCTAAAGAAACCTAAATACGCCACCCAAAAAATATTAGAACTAATAAACAAATTCAGTACAGTTGCAGGATACAAAATCAACATACAAAGCTCAGTAGCATTTCTATATGCCAACAGTAAAGAATCTGAAAAAGAAACCAAGAAAGTAATCTCATTTACAACAGCTACAAATAAAATAAAATACCTAAGAATGAATGTAACCAAAGTGAAAGATCTCTAAAATGAAAACTACAAAACACGGATGAAAGAAGCTGAAGGAATAAAAATATGAAAAGATGGCTCATGGACTGGAAGACTCAATATTGTTAAAATGTCCATACTACCCAAAGCAATCTACAGATTCAATGCAACCCCCATCAAAATACCAATGGCATTCTTCAGAAAAATAGAAAAAATAACCCTAAAATTTATATGGAACCACAACAGACCCAGAATAGCCAAAGCCATCCTGAGCACAAAGAACAAAACTGGAGGAACCACATTACTTGACTTCAGATTATACTACAGAGCTGTAGTAACAAAAACAGCATGGTACTGACATAAAAACCGACACAGACCAATGGAACAGAGTAGAGAACCCAGAAATAAATCCACATATCGACAGTGAACTACTTTCGATGAAGGTGCCAAGAACATTCAGTGGGGAAAGGATAGTCTCTTCAATAAATGGTGCTGGGAAAACTGGATATCCACATGCAGAAGAATGAAACTAAACTCTTTTTCTGTCAACATACACAAAAATCAAATCAAAATGGATTAAAGACTTAAATCTAAGACCAGAAACTATGAAACTACCAAAGAAAACACTGGGAAAACTCTTCAGGACACTGGTCTGGGCAAGGACTTCTAGAGTAATCTCCCATAGCACAATTGGACAAATGGGATGACATTAAGCTAAAAAGCTTCTGCACAGCAAAGGAAACAATTAATAAAGGGAAGAGTCAACCCACAGAATGGGAGAAAGTATTTGCTAACTATCCTTCTGACAAGGGATTAATAAGTAGAATATATAAGGAGCTCCGACAACTCAATAGGAAAAAAAAATCAAATAATCTAATTAAAAAACAGGCAAAGGATCTGAATAGACATTTCTCAAAAGAGATACACAAATGGCCAACGGGTATATGAAAAATTACTCAAAATCATTAGTCATCAGAAAAATGCACATCAAAACTACAATGAAACACTATCTCACCCTAGTTAAAATGGCTTTTATCAAAAAGACAGGCAATAACGAATGCTGGCAAAGGATGTAAAGAAAGGGGAACCCCCATACACTGTTGGCTGTAATGTAAATTAGTAAAAACACTATGGAAAATGGCATGGAGGTTCCTCAAAAACCCGAAAATAGGAACTACTATATGACCCAGCAATCCCACTACTGAGTATATATCCAAAGGAAGGAAATGTAGTATATCAAAAAGATATTCACACACTCATATTTACTGCAGCACTATTCACAATAGCGAAGATATGGAATCAACCTTCGTGTCTACCATTGGATGAATGGATAAAGAAATTGTAGTACATATGCACAATGTAATACTACGTAGCCACAAAAAGAAGGAAATCCTACCATTTGCAAGATGGATGGAACTGGGGAACATTATAGGAAATGAAATAAGCCAAGTACAGAAAGACAAATCTTACATGTTCTCACTCGTATGTGGGAGCTAAATATTAAAAACAATCTCATGGAGACAGAGAATAGAATGATGGTTACCAGAGGGTGTGAAGTATAGCAGGGACGGGGGAATAAAGTGGGATGGTTAATGGGTTCAAAAATATACTTAGATAGATCAATATTTGATAGCACAACAAAGTGACTATAATCAACAATAAGTTAGGGTATACTTTAAAGGAATTAAAATAGTGGAACTGAAATGTTTCTAACACAAAGAAATGTTAAATGCCTCAGGTGAGGAATACCCCAATTACCCAGATTTGATAAATTCACATTGTATGCCTATATCAAAACATCATATGTATGTACCCTATAAAAGATATACAGCTATTATATACCCATAATAATTAAAATTTTTTTAAAAAGCAGCACTAGAATTTAATCTTCTTTCTCTTAATTTCAAACTTATACTTTTTTTCTTCCTATGTTCACCTATATGTCAAAACTGTCTTTCAAATTAAGTATAAATATGGCGGTAATTTTGAAGGTTTTCGAAATGTTCATTCTTAATTTTAATCTTAGTAAGAACCACATGATCTTCATTTCAACCCTAAGACATCGTTTAAAGGTATAGGAAAAGGCTAAATGAATTTAATGTAATCAAATCACAACTTAATGGGGAGAAAGGGCAAAGGAAAAAGGAAATAAAAGGTAAACATACTATAACTAACTAGTTACTCTAAGGGAAAAAAAGATGGTACAAAAAGAAATCTGACTATGCTATCAAGATAGTGTAAAATTGGCATAAGGACAGACATAGAAATAACAAACAGATCAGACAGTATAAGAATAGACCCACCAATATATGGTAAATTGATTTCTTTTTAATAAAAATGCCAAGATAATTCAATGGGAAACAAATAGTGCTTTCAACAAATGATACTGGAACAAGCAACTGTGTGTTAGAGGAAAAAAAACCTTAACCTTTACCTTATACCATATAAAAAAACTTAAAATTGATCACAGACCTAAACATAAAACGCTAAAATTATAAATCACTTAAAACAGGAGAAATTATTTGTAATTTTGGGGTAGGCAATGATTTCCTAGGACATCAAAAGTACAAACTATAAAAGGCAAAAAATGATAAAATTGGACTTTGTCAGTATTTAAGAATCTGTTCTTCAAAAGACACCATTTAAGAAAATAAAAAGACAACTGGGCTTGGTGGTTCATGCCTGTGATCCCAGCACTTTGGGAGGCTGAGCCTGGAAGACCTCTTCAAGACAGGAGTTCAAGACCAGTCTGGGCAACATAGCGAGATCCTGCCTCTACAAAAAAATGTCTTTTTAAAGTAGCTGGGCATGGTGGCATGCACCTGTAGTCCTGGCTACTTCCAGGGAGGCTGAGGCAGGAAGATTACTGGAGCCCAGGAGTTCAAGGCTGCAGTGAGCTGTAATTGCACCACCGCACTCCAGCCTGGGTGACAGGGCAAAACCCATCTCTACAAACAAACAAACAAACAAACAAACAAAAGAAAATGAAAATGAAAATGAAAATGAAAATGAAAAGGCAAGCAACAGGTTGAAAAAATATTCAGAGAACATATATCTGACAAAGGACTTGTACCCAGATTTATAAAGAGCTATTATAACTTAATAAGAAAATAACTCAATAAAAGAGATGGACAGACACTTCACCAAACAAGAGAAATCAATGGCATACAAACACATAAAAAGATGCTCAACATCATTAGTCATCAAGGAAAGGAAAATTAAATCCAGAATGAGATACAATTACATTATCAACTACAGTGGCTAAAATCATAAAGACTGCAGAGGATGGGGAGCAACTGGACCTCTCTTGTACTGCTTGTGGGGATGTAAAATGGTACAATTGCTTTGACATGGTTTGGTAGTTTCTTAAAAAGTTAAATATATAGCTCTATTCTTAATAGCCCAAATCTGTTAACAACCTAAATGCTCACCAACAGATAAACTGATAAAGAAAATGCAGCACATTTAAAAAAAAAAAAAATCACTCAGTAGTAAAAAGGAATGAACTACTGACACTATATACATACAACAAAACACATGCGTCTAAAAAGTACTATAATACTGAAAGAAGCTGAACACCAACACCACATTTTATATGATTCCATTTAAATAAAATTCTAGAAAAGGCAAAACTAATCTATAGTGATATAAAGCAGATCCCTGCTGGGGTTGGAGGTTGCCTGAGGTTGGAGGGTGGTAAGAGAAAACCACAAAGGAGTACAAAGAAATCTTGGAGATAATATTCTATATTTCTGGGTAATACTCTTGATGGTGATGGTAGTTACACAGGTGCACAAGCTTAACATTCATCAAATTGTGCACTTCTATGGGGTATGTTTTATTACATGAAAATTATACTTTGAAAAAGCATAATTTTTAAAGTCGATTAAAAAAAAACAAAATGAAACATAATAAATGTATGATGTTCATACAGTTCCATGGCCCATTTTATGCAATTTTCTTTAAAGGTATTCAAATAAGATAGATTTAAATAACAAGTGAGAGTTAGATTGGTTAAAATGTACACAATCATAACCCATACCTCAAATGTGTATTTTTCTCTGTTATTAAAGAGCATTAATATGGTC
Source organism: Propithecus coquereli (assembly GCF_000956105.1). Lineage (NCBI taxonomy): Eukaryota > Metazoa > Chordata > Mammalia > Primates > Indriidae > Propithecus > Propithecus coquereli. The sequence goes on from NW_012142745.1 coordinate 6,262,285, forward strand.
ATCTGGAAAGTGGAGACTTGCAATATGTGCTTCCGTGTATTAGAGCCAGTTACTTGTGCACCTCCAACACCAACTTCAGATCCATCTTCCTATTTTTTAAAAAAATACAAGCAAGATATAATTATCTCCTGGTAACTTTAACAGTATGTTTCAGAAATAGATCCTATCCATCTCCCCCTCAACAAAACTACATAACTTATTCCTATATAAAAAGGAAATCTATTTAAAAGTATGTGTGTGTGTATATACTTACTTACACACACACACACAGTACTTAGACTGTCTCCTTCTTTCCCCACTGTGGAAATTTTAGTGTATCTGAGCAAGTTATTAATCAACAATTTCTTATATTTAAAGCTAAAATTATTTTAACAGTACACTATGGGATGATAATAGTAATGGACTTACAAAACAACCCTACTATTACACTAGCACCAAAAGTAATAGGGTTAGGTTTCTTTCTACATGACCCAATCACAGTAAAAGTTTAGAAAACAGCATAGTACAGGGGAGAAAATGGCCATTCTCAAAGCCCATTCCTGCTCTATGATTTAAGAGGTACAAAGCATAGCTTACAGTTATTAACGCTTGCATTATGTTTTAAAAATCTATAGTTCTACTTAATAAAACT